>NW_011494711.1:3754979-3764645 GCF_000754665.1 Bison bison bison | reverse complement strand
ATAGTTCTTCTGTGTATTCTTGCCACCTCTTCTTAATATCTTCTGCTTCTGTTAGGTCCATACCATTTCTGTCCTTTATTTTGCCCATCTTTGCATGAAATGTTCCCTTGGTATCTCTGATTTTCTTGAAGAGATCTCTAGCCTTTCCCATACTGTTGTTTTCCTCTATTTCTTTGAATTGATCGCTGAGGAAGGCTTTCTTATCTCTTCTTGCTATTCTTTAGAACTCTGCATTCAGATGCTTATATCTTTCCTTTTCTCTTTTGCTTTTCACTTCTCTTCTTTTCACAGCTATTTTTAAGGCCTCCCCAGACAGCCATTTTGCTTTTTTGCATTTCTTTTCCATGGGGATGGTCTTGATCCCTGCCTCTGGTACAATGTCACGAACCTCCATCCATAGTTCATCAGGCACTCTATCTATCAGATCTAGGCCCTTAAATCTATTTCTCACTTCCACTGTATAATCAAAAGGGATTTGATCTAAGTCATACCTGAATGGTCTAGTGGTTTTCCCTACTTTCTTCAATTTAAATCTGATTTTGGCAATAAGGAATTCATGATCTGAGCCACAGTCAGCTCCTGGTCTTGTTTTTGTTGACTGTATAGAGCTTCTCCATCTTTGGCTGCAAAGAATATAATCAATCTGATTTCGGTGTTGACCATCTGGTAATGTCCATGTGTAGAGTCTTCTCTTGTGTTGTTGGAAGAGGGTGTTTGCTATGACCAGTGCATTTTCTTGGCAGAACTCTATTAGTCTTTGCCCTGCTTCATTCTGTATTCCAAGGCCAAATTTGCCTGTTACTCCAGGTGTTTCTTGACTTCCTACTCTTGCATTCCAGTCCCCTATAATGAAAAGGACACATTTTTGGGGTTTTAGTTCTAAAAGGTCTTGTAGGTCTTCATAGAACCATTCAACTTCATCTTTTTCAGCATTACTGGTTGGGGCATAGACTTGGATTACTGTGATATTGAATGCTTTGCCTTGGAAATGAACAGAGATCATTCTGTCGTTTTTGAGATCGCATCCAAGTACTGCATTTTAGACTCTTTTGTTGACCACGATGGCCACTCCATTTCTTCTGAGGGATTCCTGCCCGCAGTAGTAGATATAATGGTCATCTGAGTTAAATTCACCCATTCCAGTCCATTTTAGTTAGCTGATCCCTAGAATGTCGACGTTCACTCTTGCCATCTCGTTTGACCACTTCCAATTTGCCTTGATTCATGGACCTGACATGCCAGGTTCCTATGCAATATTGCTCTTTACAGCATCGGACCTTGCTTCTATCACCAGTCACATCCACAACTGGGTATTGTTTTCTCTTTGGCTCTAAGGAGTAAGCGTCTTTTAATTTCATGGCTGCAATCACCATCTGCAGTGATTTTGGAGCCCAAAAATGTTTCCTTGGTATCTCTAATTTTCTTGAAGAGCTCTCTAGTCTTTCCCATTCTATTGTTTTCCTCTATTCCTTTGCACTGCTCACTGAGGAAGGCTTTCTTAGATATTATTAGCTCCATTCTATAAATTGGAAAACTAAGGCCCAGGGCCACCATCAGCTCTGTCAGTCTGGTGAAATAACTTTAAGTCTCTGGTTTCAAGAATTCTTCCTTTATATTATGCCGATCTCCTAAATTGCTAATGGAAAAGCAGGAGACACACGAAACAAAAGATGTTTGTTCAGACATGAAAGACTGAAGCAAAGTGATTAATGAGGTAACAAAAGACAGCCCAACCACAGCAGAAGTCAAGACAGTGTTCAGCATTAAGACGGGACTGACAGGAATCCACTGAATAAAGAAGGGCCTAAGATCAGGGAAGAAGGTCAAGATTGGCAAGAAGGTGGTGGGCATGCAGACAGCAAGCCTTCCTTGCAAAAGAAGACATTAAAAACAGATAAAAGCCAACCAGAGGCAAGGAAAAAGCAGATGTTAAGACTTGTTATGAAAAGAAGGACTTACTCAGAAAATTTTTAGAATTTTTCAGAGCCAAACAGTCCTTCCAGGTCATCCAAACCCAACATTGTGTTTTACAAATAAACAAGATTGGGAGAGGGTAGACAATCTGCAGAAAGTTACCTAGTTAATTGGGTAGGTGGCAGGTCTGTCTAGAATCCAGACCTTCTGGCTTCCTGTCTTGTGTTCTGAGTTCTGGCTTTAGAATCAATTATTCTCCCTGAACATCAAAGAAACAACAAGCATGAGACTCTGGAACTTTTTTCCCCCTGCTTTCCTTTCCATCATTTCTATACTATTTCCAAATATACAACTGATTAGTTCAACAAATAAAGAGTCCTTGCTATGACAGCTGGAGCAGTACAGCAATGGAATATCAATAGAATCACCACCTCTCAGAGTTAACATGAACTTGAGAGTCAGTCTGTCCCACCCCCTTTTAAGCACAACTCATCTCCACAGTCTAAGAGACAACAGGGAACCCACTTGAAACTCAACTAGCTCTAACTGTTAGAAAGTTTGTTCTTGTATTGATTTATTTAAAATGCTTTTATTTATTATTTTTTTATATGCTGGTTCTTTGCTGCTTTTTGCATAGGCTTTCTCTAGTTGCAGGGAGCAGGGTTACTCTGTTGTGGTGCGAGGCCTTCTCATTATGGAGGCTTCTCCTGTTGTGGAGCACAGGATCGAGGCATGCAGGCTTCAGCAGTTGCAGCACACAGGCTCAGTAGCTGTGGTGCATGGGCTTAATCGCTCTACAGCATGGGGAATCTTCCCCGACCAGGGATCAAACCCATGTTCCATGAATTGACAGGTGGATTCTTATCCACTGTGCCACCAGAGAAGTCCTTTGTATTGATTTAAAATCTGCCTCTCTGAAGCATTAGATCTGACATTATCCTCCAAGTGTCAGAACAAGACAGACCAAGGCTGAGAGACCTGCCTCCCTCGCCACCACAGTAGCTTTGTTTCACTTTGGGAGCTGAGTGTTCAAAGTCCAAATCTCTTTTCTCTGGAGAAAGACATATGTGCCCCCTTCATGAAAGGGGTATAGATTTGTCTTGCTTGAAGGACTCCAAAGATATCCAAAGTTAAGACATCAGTAAAACATTATATTAGCTTGCACAAGAATAAATCAAATAAGATAAGCTTTCAAACTGTCCAGGACTAGGCAAACAATCTGAAAGAATGTTTCCAAAACATTAGTTAAAAAGCAGGAAGTCTTTAGGTTAATGGTGATATTTATTTTTTTAATCAACACAAGTATTCTGGGAGAAGAAGTTCTGTGTTGCTTATTGAAATACAATTCATATCCCATGAAATGCACCACTTAATAAGAAGGTACATGTCAGTGGTTGTCAGAACACTCACAAGGTTGTGCACTCATCACCACTGTCTAATTTCAGAGCATTTCATCATCCCAAAAGGGAGCTCTGTACCCATCAGCAGTCACTCCGCAGCCTCTCAATTTCCCCAACCCTAAGCAACCATATTGGAGTGTGAAGTCAAGTGGGCCTTAGGAAGCATCACTAGAAACAAAGCCTATGGAAGTGATGGAATTCCAGCTGAGCTATTTCAAATCCTAAAAGATGATGCTGTGAAAGTGCTGCATTCAATATGCCAGCAAATTTGAAAAACTCAGCAGTGGCCACAGGACTGGAAAAGGTAAGGTTTCGTTCCAATCCCAAAGACAGGCAGTGCCGAAGCATGTTCAAACTATGTACAAGCTAGCAAAATAATGCCAAAATTCTCCAAGCTAAGCTTCAACAGTACATGAACCGAGAACCTCCATATGTTCAAGCTGGATTTATAAAAGGCAGAGGAACGAGAGATCAAATTGCCAACATCCACTGGATCATAGAAAAAGCAAGAGAATTCCAGAAAAACACCTACTTCCGCTTCATGACTGTGCTAAAGCTTTTGACTATGTGGCTCACAACAAACTGTGGAAAATCCTTAAAGAGATGGGAATACCAGACCACCTTACCTGTCTCCGACAAAACCTGTATGCAGGTCAAAAAGCAACAGTTAGAACCAGACATGGAACAATGGACTGGTTCAAAATTGGGAAAGGAGTATGTCAAGTCTGTATATTGTCACTCTGTTTATTTAACTTATATGCAGAGTACATCATGTGAAATGCTGGGCTGGAAGAAGCACAAGCTGGAATCAAGATTGCCGGGAGAAATATCAATAACCTCAGATATGCAGATGACACCGCCCTTATGGCAGAAAGCGAAGAGGAACTAAAGAGCCTCTTGATGAGGGTTGAAAAGAGAAGAGTGGAAAAGCTGGCTTAAAACTCAACATTCAAAACACTAAGATCATGACACCCGGTCTCATCACTTCATGGCAAATAGATGGGGAAACAGTGGAAACAGTGACGACAGATTTTATTTTCTTGGACTCCAAAATCACTGCAAATGGTGACTGCAGTCATGAAATTAAAAGATGCTTGCTCCTTGGAAGAAAAGCTATGACAAGCCTAAACAGCATATTAAAACACAGAGACATCACTTTGCTGACAAAGGTCTGTATAGTCAAATCTATGGTTTTTCCATTAGTCATGTATGGATGTGAGTGTTGGACCATAAAGAAGGCTGAGCACTGAAGAACTGCTGCTTTTGAACCGTGGTGTTAGACTCTTGAGAGTCCCTTGGACAGCAAGGAGATCCAACCAGTCAATCCTAAAGGAAATCAGTCCTGAATATTCATTGAAAGGACTGATGCTGAAGCTGAAGCTTCGATACTAACCAACTCATTTGAAAAGACCCTGATGCTGGGAAAGATTGAAGGCGGGAGGAGAAGGAGATGACAGAGAATGAGACGTTTGGATGGCATCACCGACTCAATGGACATGAGTTTGAGCAAGCTCCAAGAGATGGTGATGGACAGGGAGGCCTGGCGTGCTGCAAAGAGCTGGACACCACTGAGGGACTGAACAACAGCAGCTAAGCAACCACTAACCTATTTCTGTCCTTACAGATTTGCCTGTTCTGGAATTATATAATATGTAGCTTTTTGTGACAAGTTTCTTTCAAATACAATGTTTTCAAGGTTCATCCATGTTGTCTCATGAATCACTTCATTCACTTTCAAGACTGAATAAAATTCCATTGTATGCATTTTATGAATGCATTCACCTACTGATGGACATTGAGTTGTTTCTAGTTTTTGGTTATTATGAGTCCCACTATAAACATTCATGGGAGGTCTTTATGTGTACATTTATTTTTATTTCTCCTGGGTATAACTAGGAGTAGAATTTCTAAGTGATACAATAACTCTATGCTTAACTTTTTGAAGAACTGACAAATTATTTTCCAAATTGTTTGCCATTTTACATTCATACCAGCAGCATATCAGGGTTCCAATTTCTCCACAGCCGTGCCAACACTTGTAATTATCTGTTTTCTTTATTATAGCCATTCTAGTGGGCATCAGCAGTGTTTCTTAGTAACATGAGAAGAAGTTTTTAAATTGACACATGATTTCAATATATATTGTGGATACAGAGGTGTTCCCAGGCATTATAACACATTGTTTTGCTGGTATCTTAGCATTTATACAATGACCCAGGATGAAAGAATCATTTTATGAAACCTATAAGTTGTACACATCCACATGCTTTAAGAAAGAGAACAGTGGACCAGGAGGAGGGGATTTATAAAAGGATTTAGAATAGGCGTTCTCTACTTCTCACTCCAGAAGCCTATGCTGAATGTTGCCCAAAGAAAGCAGACTGCCAAAAGGTGGAAATGAAGCCAAATACTCTTCAACATAGCTCCCATTTCTCTGAAGCTCAGTTTCCTCATCTGTAAAACGAAGCCAATAATATACACAATTCAGGCCTCCTGTGAGGATCAGATGCTCGTGCAGGAAAGGATCCAGTGATATGCCTGCTGTTACAGCAGACGCTCAAGACATGGTCAGTGCTATCCTGTAATAAAAAACCTGAGTCCATTTACACTGGGCATTTGTATTGCAAAATTACTGAGCAATGACCCTTTAAAGGAAGGGATGGCAATATGTGACAATTACTCACAATGTAGTAACTCCAAGACTTGGCGTGCTGGTGCCCTTACCACAGTCAAGTGCCAAATGACACCTTGGGCACCCAGTCCCCCAGGTCTGCCACTCGTGAGCTCTGTATCCGCAGAACTCTGAGGCCCCTTAATTTCCAGGGTGGGGATATCCCTCAAAAATATTACTCTGTTCTAAGGCCACCCTCTACACTCTTTAAAAATAAATAGAATTTCCATGTTCAGCCACAGAGACTTTTCAGGGAAGGGGAGGAGCTGAGTCTGGTGCAGGTACTTGGAGATGCCAGCTTTGCGATCACAGCTCTGGAGCCTCCAGGAAACGTCTGTGATTTTACCAACTGCAAACCTAAAGCAGATGCATCCAGGGTCCTGACGGCATCCTCACAGTCTTCTTCATCTCCACGCATGCTGGCCCAACCTCCAGCACCTGGGTCTCTGCCTGAGGACTTTTCTGGCTCAGAGCCCTCTCTGTCACCTGCGGCAGGCCAGAGGACTCCCCAGCAGCAGCCCAGCAGTCCTCAGTCAATGACTGACTGACAGGAGTTGGGGCTTCAGCTCCCTCACTCAGAGGTACCAGTGGAGGTGGGGTGACTCTGAGGCAAGTATTCCACACTGGCTCCCAGAGTCCCCACTGGGGTGGAACTCGCATCGTCCATGGTGATAACCTGCGTGATGACACGCTCTCTGTTGGTTTCTTTCTCTTCCTTGCCTTACTTCTCCATTCTTCGGTGCGTCCAGGAGTCACCTCCCATAGAAATGTGCACTCGAATCCCTTCTCTGTGTTTGCTTCTGGGAAGGCCCAAGGTAAGGCGAAATCCCAGACGTTCTGCTCTTTCATTCAGTAAGTGTGTCCCTAAGAGATTCTGGGTTTGTTGAGTCACTGTTAAATATGGAACCATCACATTTGCTTCACGTCCAGACAGGAGGGTGAGTGGAAACTGAAATGCTTATCAAAATTTAACAAGCCGTGGGCTTGGGACACTATCCTAGAAAAAGAATCTTTTTCTTCATCAAAGGGTGCTGGTCACTTGCCAAACCTTGGGCCCGTGGGGTGCCCGGAGGATTCCCAATTTCTCACTTACACGAAGGAGGGCTCCAAGCTCCCGAAGGCCCTGACCTAGCAGAGCGCCTTGCACATGATGGTATAAAGTAGGCGCTCAGTACAAGTCTGCTGCTGCTGACGATGACTAATAGCTGCAGGCGAGCACCCAGGGTGCCAGGACACCGTGGAATGTCCTGTGGTGCTGGGGGCTGGAGGGAGGGAGGCAATCTACACTCACTGTATTGGGCAGGCCAAAAAGTTTGTTCAGGGTTTTTCCCTGCACCGTCTTACAGCAAAACTCAAACTTCTTGGCCAACCCAATCTCTCTCCAGCGTATCAGAAATGTCACTTGTTACTAACCATTCTCATCCCTGACCTCCAAGGTTTTAGCAGCCATGGAGTTACCCTCTTTCTGCATCCCTTTACTCCTCTTTACCCAATCCCCTACCTTCCTAAGTCTCTGGAACTAGCAAATTCCCAAAGCAGAAAGAAACCCCACTGCACAGAAGCATCCCATACCCAGCAGTGACCAGCTCTCTCCCATCACCGATAAACTCTACATAACCACCATTATATTAGTTGGATCCACTAACCTGTAAATGTAGCCTCACAGGGAGACCCTGAAGCCAATCAGTTGGACTTCTCCTATCAACTGAACCCTCCAGCTCCATCTTCTCCCCACCACTCCATTGCCTGCCCTATCTGTGCTGGGATGACTCCGTGACTGAGTATAAAATGCTAAACCAGAGCTGGGCCCAGACATTCTCATCTCCTGCCCCACATTGGCTCTGTGCCCCAAGGAAGGTGGCTGGTGCCAGTTCTGGCCAAAGCCAGGGCTGTTCCCAGGAGAGGCTGCCATAAAACTGACATCCACCAAACAGCAATCGGCTTCCACCAGAGCTGCCAAGGCAATGCCAACCTCTGCAAGTCTTGAGAATGAACAAAAGCAACAAACAAGTGTGAGTCTTGTAAGCCTTCCTCCTGCAGGAAAGCAGCCTCAGTTCTTTCCTTTCAACCCAAAGTCCTGCTGGGTGGACACACAAGCCCTGTCAAGATCGCAGACAGCTATGAAAAAAAAAAAAAACACTCTGGGAAGGCAAACTGCCCAAGTGATAATGAAGAAATTCAGAATTATTGTCTGGCTAAAGGAAAAAATGAAGATAGAAGTGTTACTTTTGTTAGGAAAATTAATGAAGTCTGTGTTTCAAAAGTAAGATGCTTATTTGTATGTGATTTTTATTTCATATTGAAATACAGTGAGCTCCCCTCAGTCTCCACTCACTGTTCTGTACCCTCGTCCACCAACACGGACAGTTTAGGAGAGAGTCAGAGGAACTTGTTCTACTGCCAGACCTCACACCCACACACTCTGTCACCTTAAACAATTTACCTCTATTTTCCGGGTCTCCTCCTCTCTGTAAAGTAAAAGACTGGCTCATTCCAGCTCCAGAGCCATTCCAACTGGCTCACTGTAATAATATTGAAGATCACAGGGTTCTGGAATTTTTCCCCATAAGGGTGGCTTCTGTCTTGATACATAGAGCATGAGAGAACATAATCTTTAAACTGGGAGTTGAGTTCAACATTCTTGAATAAAACTGTTGCTGTGGTTATTTCAGGAGATGTGGTTTTCTGACAAGTCAATTCTGAAGAAAAAAAGAAAAACCAAACTTTTCTCACTGGAGAAGAGGTGAAAAGCTATTTCACTGAAGGTATTATTTTGCCAAATAGAAGAGAGTAAAACTGACTGTGAGCCTTCTTACTGGGGCATGTTGCCCTGGGAGCAGCCTCTTGGGTAAAGCACTGGGCAATCCAGGAACTGCCCCTCTGCACACCTCCCCCCGGGAGGCCAGGGCTCCAGGTGACACCTCCAACAACACGGAAGCCACATGGTAACACATGTATGTTCTGTTCCCTTTACCTAAAAAATGAAACAAAACTTTCCCCCAAACCTTCCCTTGGTTAACAGTGCATACAGAGGCTTCTGACAAATGGGCACTGCAAATATTTACTAGAAATTAGCATTCTACTCATTTTTCACTCTTCAGAAACAGCTTATATAATTATGATTCTCCCATGTATTAGATGGCAATTTTGCTCTTATCGTATGTTCGGGTCCCTTGTCTCTATTTGTTCCTCATGATTTTGGAAGCCAAACGGGAATATTAGCTTCCCTTTCTGGAGAATAACTTCCCAAGATCACGTGCAAAGCAACAATTTGAGCCGAAACTAGGATCCAGAATGTCTGGTTCCCAGCCAAGCCTTCCACCCATAACACCATATTGCATCCTGTCACTGATCCTCCAAGAACATATTTAACCTTCAACTATAGATTTTCTAAGAATTCCACATAGTTGGGTTTAGGACATGACACAGTATAATCCAATATGTAAAAGCAATGGCTTCTTTTACATAGTACTGAAAAAATGACTCCCATACATTACAGGAGAAAAAAATGTGGCATAAAATAGAATAATTACATTAACCCAAACCAGCAGTAGTTGTTAAGTTCAGGGTAACTATGTCACGGTTTGAGTCTAGGGTGCCAGCCCCGTGTGAGTAGACCGCACTATCACTATAAAGGTGAGTTGCTCTGCGCAGACTTTAATAGCTCTTCCACAGCCAGCA
>NW_011494711.1:3754282-3754879 GCF_000754665.1 Bison bison bison | reverse complement strand
ACAGCCAGCAGTCTAGAATGGATGGGCTACAACTCAGGCTGCATGAGGCTCATGCGTCTCAGTCCAATGAGACCATATCCTCATCCAGGAGAAGGGGACTCTGACCCATAGAGGCAGACTTACCCAGTTAGCCAATGGGGTTCTTGGGACGTGCCTCAAAAATGTACTTGTTTTAAAGATATAGTGTTGCTGAATTCAGCCACGATTTTGTAATCAGTAAATCTAAAAGAAGTTGTTTTAAGTGTAAAGGACACAGAAGCCTTGCATCTTTCAAAAGATTTTAAAATTTTACTTGGAGGATAGGACATCATATTTATCAGTACTCAAAAGCAGAGACATTACCTTGCCAACAAAGGTTCGTCTAGTCAAGGCTATGGTTTTTCCAGTGGTCATGTATGGATGTGAGAGTTGGACTGTGAAGAAGGCTGAGCACCAAAGAATGGATGCTTTTGAACTGTGGTGTTGGAGAAGACTCTTGAGAGTCCCTTGGACTGCAAGGAGATCCAACCAGTCCATTCTGAAGGAGATCAGCCCTGGGATTTCTTTGGAAGGAATGATGTTGAAGCTGAAACTCCAGTACTTTGGCCACCTCATGCG
>NW_011494711.1:3694108-3754182 GCF_000754665.1 Bison bison bison | reverse complement strand
TGAAGGAGATCAGCCCTGGGATTTCTTTGGAAGGAATGATGCTAAAGCTGAAACTCCAGTACTTTGGCCACCTCATGCGAAGAGTTGACTCATTGGAAAAGACTCTGATGCTGGGAGGGATTGGGGGCAGGAGGAGAAGGGGACAACAGAGGATGAGATGGCTGGATGGCATCACTGACTCGATGGACGTGGGTCTGGGTGAACTCCGGGAGTTGGTGATGGATAGGGAGGCCTGGCGTGCTGCGATTCACGGGGTCGCAAAGAGTCGGACACGACTGAGCGACTGAATTGAACTGGACTGAACTGAAGGTACTGGAAGGGCTAGCTGGCCACAAACAAGGCAGGATTTAAATAGCAGTCTCCCAACACTTTATTCTCCCTGCCCACACCCCTCCTCCTGTGATGACCCAGGCAAAATGCAGAACCACCTCATGGTGGGTCCGTCCCTACTCCATACCAGCAATGCGCTCACAGCAACTTGCCCGCATACGCCTCACTGTTATAACTGTTCCCTCCAACTGGGAACTTGATACCCTTCACCTTGTTATCTGTCAAAGCACAACCTGTTCTCTCAACCTCATACCAACATTATCTCTCCCAACATAAAGCCTTTTCTTGAGCCTCTCGAATAGATGCTTGCTGTCTCTTATTTCATCTCTCTCCCTCTCTCTCTCTCATTCATTGCTTCTTTGAACTTCTATGACACTTTGATATGCTTCCAGGAAGACTCTGATCTCTGATCACAAGCTCCTTCATATCAGTCACCTGGAAGCGCTATGTTATAAGAAAACAGGATCCAGGTCAGAGATTAGGGTGAGAAAATTTATTTGAGTGACTCTCACCTGCCAGACTCTATGTTTTGCCTGGGTCATCACAGATTTTGCACAATTACTCTCTAAAATAACTATCACTCTTTGAATTTTATAAGTGACAAGGTCAGATTCAGAGAAGTCCCCGCCTTGCACAGGGTCACAAAGCCTGTATTCCATTTGCACACAGTGTCAGTGAGAAGCAATTAATAAAAAGCAGCCGAAACCACTTTATGAACTGCAAAGTATTGTACACATATTTGTTATCAGCATAATAACTAATATTACCCTTTCATATATTTTTTAGTTATTAAAGGACAATTTTTCTATCTTACCCATCTTTGGATTCCCTGTAGTATTTATGATAATTGTTAAAAGTGTTTAATAGCTGTTTAATTTGGATTTCAGATGTCATGTCTTGAATTACTAGAATTTTTAAAATTTCCCCCAAAATAAAAGCTGCCATTTATTGAGTAGCTGCATGTGCCAGACACAGACTATCTCTAATCTCCATAGCAATGGAGGGAGGCTGCTATTACTGTCCCATGTTATAGATGGGAAAATCAGAGTCCAGAGATAATCGGGAACAATCACACAGCTAGTAAGGAGCAGAAGGAGGGGGATGGGGTTTCAGAGCTCATGACTCCCCCCATTCCAGACTCAGGGCCACAAAGATCCACCTAATTCACCTACATACCATCACAGTCCAACAGTGTTTCTGCATCAGAGATAGTTCCTGTCCCTTATGAGGACAGAAACATTATTTTCTCTTATACCCACAAGCACTGAGACTCCCCTCTCAGATTCCCCTCAATAGCATCACACAGCTGGATATATTTTGTATAGTGTTACCAACCTAGAGTTCCTCTTCTTACCACATTATTCAACAAATATTAATAGACTCCTTCATGTGCCAGGCACTGTTCTAGACACTGGGAATTCAGTGGTGATAAGATATGGGTTCCCTGCCTTTGAAAGTGTTAGTTACTCAGTCATGTCCAGCTCTTTACAACCCCATGGACTGTTGCTTGCCAGGCTCCTCTGGAATTCCTTTGGAATTTCTCTGGAATTCTCCAGGCAAGAATACTGGAGTGGATAGTCATTCCCTTCTCCAGGGGATCTTCCTGACCCAGGGATTGAACCCGGGTCTCTTGCACTACTGGCAGATTCTTTACCATGTGAGCTACCAGGGAAGCTTTTATTCAAACAGAGTGGGAAGAAACAGTCTATAAGCAGTGAGATCGTAACAGAGATCAATTCTGCTGGTGTTCTGATGGGATGGAAATACAGAGGGTCAGAACCATGGCATGGAGCATGTGACAGAGAATGGGGGCTTGAAGGCTTGCCAGCCACAGGAAGGGCAACAGGCAGGGTACTCCAGGCAGAGGCAACCAAGACAGTGCAGCCTTGAGTTAGGAAGCACTGGGCTTATTGGAAAGTGGGCTGATGTATTTGGAGGGCAAAGAGCAGGGTGGTATGAGATGATGGGAAAGAGCCATGAAGAGGGTCGGTGCTAGAAAGCCAACCTTGTAATGTACTCTTTTTTTAAACTGCTATATAGTTAAGGACTTCTCAGGTGGTGCAGGGGTAAAGAATCCACCTGCCAGTGCAGGAGATGCAAGAGACATGGGATCAATCCCTGGATTGGGAAGATCCCTGGAGTAGGAAATGGCAACCTACTCCAGTATTCTTGCCTGGAAAATTCCATGGGCAGAGGAGCCTGGGGGCTACAGTCCAGGGGCTCCTAAAAAGTCAGACATGACTGAGCACACATACATAGTGGATTTGCAATGTTGTGCTAATTTCTGCTGTACAGCAAAGTGACTCAGTTATATACATTCTTTGTTTATATTCTTTTCCATTACAGTTTAATTCAAAAAAGATACATGCACTCCTATGTTCATAGCAGTACTATTCACAACAGCTAAGATATGAAACAACATAAATGTCTATTGAGAGACAAATGGATAAAGCTGTGGCACATATATACAATGGAATACTACTTAGCCACAAAAAAGCAAAAGCATGCCATTTGTAGTAACATGGATGCACCTAAGGATTATCATACCTTTTAATGCACTCTTAAGCAAAGGAATGGCCTGATTTGACTTCTGCTTTTATGGCGCAGACGGTGAAGAATCTGCTGGCAATGTGTGAGACGCGGGTTGAATCCCTGGGTCAGGAAGAATCACTGGAGAAGGGAATGACAACTCACTCCAGTATTCCTGCCTGGATAATTCTATGGACAGAGGGGCCTGGAGGGTTATAGTCCATGGGGTCACAGAGAGTCAGACACAACTGAGCAATGAACACTTTCGTTTTCCTTTAAAAATATGACTTTGTATGCTCTGTAGGGACTTGGTGTTTGTGGAGGCAGTGAGAAGTAAAGGAAACATGAAGACCACTTAAGAGGTCTTTTAGAAGTCCACGAAGAGGACAGCTTGGGTGGAGTGGGCAATGGAGAAAGAAAGAAGGTGGGTTGGGGGCGAGGGTGAAATGCATGTTGCAAGCATGGATGACAAAGAACCACTGGATGGATTCTTGCAAATGTCCAAGAGTCGGATACAATGATCTCGATTACAAGAGTCAGAGACCTCAGGTCACTTAAAGTCAACCCAACATCAAGGCTGCCCAGGCCAGGAAGGCCTTATTCATCCTTATTCTCAGAACACTCTTCAGAGATTGCCTCTCCTCCTTCAGCCTCAGAGTTCAAGCATGCTAACTGAAGTCATCATCCAAACAGTCCAGAAATCAAGGTGAGAATAAAGCCCAAGGTACCAAGTACCTCAAGTCAACATCTCTCATGCCCACAACAATCCCACGGAAGAAACGCTATCACACATAGCCCCACATGACAGGGGCAGCAGATTCCCTAACACCACTCAACTGAGACATGGCAGATCCATAATCAAGCCCATAATCAATCTGCCTGACCCCATTGCCCATGCTCCTCTGCGTACAGAATCCAGAGACTTCACTGTGGGGCGAATGAACTTCAAAGCATCTGGAGTGACTATGAGTTAACACTCATTCCTGAAACTACTCTGGGTTCTACTCCTTGACTTCCATTTCCTTCACTTTTTTCCAAAATTTTCTAATTTAAAAATACTTTTGTTTATTTATTTAACATACAACAGTTGATGTTCTCTTGTGTCAGGCAACCTGCCAAATCTTAGCAGGCCAACAGTGACAAAGACACAGTCCGTAAGAACCAAGAGTCCAGGGTCTGACTGGGGAGGCAAAACAGCTGGCAAGGAAAGTGGTTTTCCCCTCTGAGGTCCTTTAAACTCCATGGATGCTAAAGTTAAACTGATACTAAAGTTAAACTGGAGATCTGGCTGATATTTTCAGGGACTTGGTGCACACTGGCCTCATTACGTAGATAGCTTCACAGATTCATTCCATTTTATTATTCTGCAGGAGTTCTAATTAAAAAAAATTGTCAGCTTAAAAAATGTGAAGTCTCAGACAAAGTAGTCCTTTTCTATTTTAATCAGCCTTCAGAATGTTGCAGGGCGAGCAGCGCCTCTCCAGACAGTTGGGACTGATCCTAAGAGCGCTGCTGAGAAGGGTAGAAAGACAGGACGCTTCTCAGCTGTTGGAGCCACAGCACCACGGAGGGCAGAAATCATCTCCGTGAATCCCAGGATGGCCCCAGGAAGTAGAGAATATTCGAATGCCTGATTCACAGTTAGAAAAAGCGAGGCTTACAGTGGAAATGACCTGTGCAAGCTGTCCAGTGAGTAAGTGTGGAATGGAACCAGGACCATACTCTTAACCCATCTCCTGTGACTAAGGGATTCGAAATATAAAAGTGGGGATTGATGGACCAAGCTTTGTCTGGAGGAGAGAAATCCTAGAGAGTGATTCGTGATAGCATGTTTAAGATATTTTTCAAATAAATTGAGACAGCTGCTCTCCATCTCCCTTGAGGGGAGAAGAAAAGACTTTCACCCTCAGCCTGACAGGTGAAGTCTGAATGTCCAGCCAGTGGGGTCTCGATGGACACTGGCAAGCTATGGTGTCCCTTTAATTGTCAAACCGCAAATGCTTCCTCTTCATCCTACTCTTTCTTCAAGGGCCATTTCATATCCCATCTGCTGAGAAGTCTTTTTCTCTGTTTATTTGCTTCTTCTTTTGAGAATGTGTGTTTTCTCTCCCAGTTGAATGGCAACTCTCTGGAGGGAAGCAGCCAGGCCCTACCCCATCTCCTCTGTCTCTGACACACTTCTCTGGAAAATGCAAATGGATAGTGATTCTCTAAGTTACCATCTGAGCTGCCTGGAAAGCTTTACTTTTCATGCTGGTGAACAAGAATGACTTTACCACATCAATTCCATTTCTGGGACCGTGGGCAATGCTATAATATAAGGAAAGCCAGGCCAGCCAAAACTTTCAGTGTGAACGGTAAGCAGTAGCACTTGAGTAGGTTGGAAAGATCTGAGACAGGGCAGGGACTTCCGGCCTGGAGACTACGGGCTGGATCTCCAGATGCCCTCAAATGACAGGAAATCACTGCTCTTACTCTAAAAGAGCCTGAGGAGAGGCCCCAGTTGGGCCGAGAGGCTACAGTTGGATGTATACCCCAGGCCTCTCTACCGGTCTTCCTCAATTCAAGAAGCCTCATAAGACAGCACCAGAGAGCCCCAAAGGGCTGGCTTTTGGATTAATCTCTTTTTGATGGGTCTGGAAAGCAGCTGCTACTTGCTTTGCCCTCGGTTTTCTAACAACATCATGCCCTGAGCACCAAGACTCCCTGTGGGAAAAGTCCCTTCCTCCCTGTGCTTCCAAAAGATCAATGAGCGGGTATTTGCCTAGATCGCCTCAGTCTTCATTTCCACAGCCACCTGCTTCCTCCTAGGTCCTCTTGTTTGCTCTCTTCCCTCCTCTCCTGCTGAATAGTCTCAACATCAAGACTTGGCTAGCATTTACTTGCAGAATTTACTGAAAGGAGAAGCAACTTCCTGCCTCTCTCCTCTGTCTCTCCCCCTCCCTCCCACCCAGGGGAAGTCTTGCTCTTCCTCCCTCCATCCTAGGGAAACCCATCCTCCTGCATCCCTGGCCCTGGCTCCATCTATCCCCTCCTACATGTGTCTCTGCCAGCTCCTCTTCCATTCATTAAGAACACGCCCATGTCTTTACTATTCTAAAACAAATACTCCCATCCACCTTATTTCTACCTCAACATACCAAGCTTCTTAGAAAAAAGCTGAAAACACTGCCTGTTTGCTGCCTCTGATTCATTCCTCGAGCAATGCTGGTCCCTGTGCTAAACGGGTACCAGCAGACGCCTCTCCATTGTCCCACAGGCAAACCCAGCTACACTGCTTCTGTCATCACTGTAGAGCCCCCTCTGCAATGTCTGCCCGTGTGTCCACCTCCCGCTTCCAGCAGGATTTCTCCTGCAGCTCTGCATTCTCTAGGTGTTCCTCTCACTTCTTTCAAAACGTTGGCCTGCCCTAGGGTAAAGTTTTTGTCCCCCTTCCCTCTCTAAAGCATCATTCCCCAACTTAGAGCTTTGAGTGCCACCATCACAATTTTTTGGAGGAGGAAATGGTAATCCACTCTAGTATTCTTGCCTGGAAAATTCCATGGACAGAGGAGCCTGGTGGGGCTACAGTTCATGGGGTCACAAAGAGCTGAAAATGATTGAGCACGCACGCATCACAATTTTTGTGATGTACTACCCACTCAAATTTTTTTAAGGTTTTTTTTGATGTGGACCATTTTTAAAGTCTTTATTGAATTTGTTACAATATTGCTTCTGTTTTATGTTTCTGTTTTCTGGCTGTGAGGCATATGGGATCTTAGCTCCCTGATCAGGGATCAAACCTGCACCAACATGTGAAGTCTTAATCACTGGACAGCCAGGGAATTTCCCATTCACTTTTAATTTACCATGTTTCTTTAAATCAATTCATCTTTCCTTAAATACACTTTCAATGAAACTTTCATACTACTATTATAAGTGAAACAGTAGTATTAAGTGCTATAAGTAAAAAGCAGTAAAAAAAAAAAAAAAATACAATGAAAGTAAAGCCATATTAATCAATTCTAGCCAGATACCACTGCCCATCAGGGGCTCCAAACCTAAGACCTGCTTTTTCCTTTCACTACAATTTGAAACTCCAAAGTATTTGAGATTAAAGGATAGTACAACACCGAGGTTTTCTCTTTGATAGAATCAGATGGATTGAAAGAGGAATGAAAGGGAAATAACTTCTCACTATGTAATTCAATATCTTCTAAGGTCATGTCTGCGTACAGCTTAAAATTATCAGCTACCGAGATAACACCCCTACTCAAAGCTAGGATTAGCTCTTACTCCCCCATGGTTCTCTTCAGGGGACTTACAATTGTGATTTCTCCAATAGTTGACCATATTTCTTAGCTCCATTCTCCTTGTCCTTAGAGAATGAAATTATAGACATAAAATTGACACAAGATAGGCAACAAACACCTCAAAGGTCAGAACTAGTGTAGAACACCAGCAATCCATCCTGGCTGGAGCCCAGATCTACCCCAGACAGGGCCATCCATCAGGGCTGGAGGCTGGAATGTGTCCAGAGACTGCCCGTCATCAGCATCTAATCAATCAAGAAGAAACCACAGGACAGCCAACATCTGAAAAATTTACATGCCAAATGCCACACCACGCACCTCATATATGTGCTCTGTGATCTTCACAACACCCCTATGAGTTTGATGCCATTATTACCCCCAATGTGAGGAAACCAACATTTAAAGAAGTTAAGAAATTTGCTAAAGATTTCCAATAAGGGGCAGATCCAGCTTTGTACCAAGTGTGTCTGACTCCACAGCCCAAGCTCTTAACTCTTGTGCTTCCCCGATGCTCAGACACAAGGCCATTTTTAAACTTCACAAACCTCAAAATAACAGCCTGCTGCTCTCAAGCACAATTAAAACAATGGGCTGACACAACAGGAAAACTGTTCAATATAGAATTAAACATAATTACTGGTGTCCTCTAATTGTTTGGGAAAATAAGTTTCTCACACTTGACAAGCTATAATTCTGGTGTGTGGGGGGAGAATGTTCGAGTCTTCACTTCTGTCTGTGAATCTCCAACACATGCAGGGAACACTGGTCAGATTTCAGGGTGAGTAGTAGGATGGCTTGAGGCTTCCTAGGTGGCTCAGCAGTAAAGAATCCACCTGCCAGTGCAGGAGATGTGGGTTTGATCCCTGGGCTGGGAGGATCCCCTGGAGAAGGAAATGGCAACCCCCTCCAGTATTCTTGCCTGGGAAATCCCATAAACAGAGGAGCCTGCAGGGCTACAGTCCATGGGGTCGCAAAGAGTTGGACACGACTGAGCACAGATGCAAGCACCAGCATGGCTCAACGATATCTTTGGTATGTAACTCAGAATCAAATAAGGTAGAGCTTGGAGGGATCTTAGCCATCCCATCCAACCTTGCATTTTATACACGGGGAAGTCAGGGCCCAGAGAAGAAATTTCCCAAGAACATGCAGGTCTCTGCCTCCTGCTCAAGTGCTCAGCCCACCTCCCTGTTTAGACAGGTTTATATCAGACTGCCTAAAGCTGAAAACCTGGCTTTACCACTCAGTAGCTATGTGACCTTGGGCAAGCTACTTAACCTCTCTGAGTTCAAGTTAGAAAGATAAGAATAACTATTTCATAGGACTTTGTGAGGATTAAGTGAGCTAATATATGGAAATAATGCCATCTGCAGCAACAATGACGGACCTAGAGATTGTCATACTTAATGAAGTAAGTCAAAGAAGGAGAAATATCCACCCCTTACCTATGGATTCTAAAAAGAAATGATACAAATGAACTTATTTACCAAACAGAAACTAACTCACAGACTTACAGAATAAACTTATAGTTGCCAGGGGAAAAGGATGAGAGGGAAGGATAGTCAGGGAGTTTGGGATCCGCAGTGTACACACTGCTATATTTAAAATGAATAACCAACAAGAACCTACTGTATAGCACAGGGAATTCTGCTGAATGTTACATGGCAGACCGGATGGGAAGGGAGTTTGGGAGAGAATGGATATACGCATATATATGATTGAGTCCATTTGCTATCCACCTGGAATTATCACAACATTGTTAATCTGCTATACTCCGATATAAAATTAAAAGTGTTTTTTTTTTTTAATGAGCTAATACATGCAAACACTTGAAATGCTACTTGGGTACATGACATCTGGTCAATACATTTAGCCATTTATACTACTACTTTAAATAGTAAGCTACACGTGGTTGACAGGCCTTGGAAATATTTTAAAGCACTCACTGGGGATGTCATGAACAGTAATAAGTATGTATTATGTGCTGAGGAGCTGTTAGAGGAGATGGCCAACATCTACTACACAGAGCTCAAACTATGAACCAAAGGAGTTTAGCCAAGGTTCATTTAAGGAGGGAGATGGGCACAGAGCCAGACCTTCGCTCCTTGTACTGTGCTACTTAAACACTGTAAGTATCAGTGTCAGACGCCCTGATCTCACAGATACACTTGCTTATTTGGATAATCATATTTCTAGAAAAGCAAATTCAAAAAGAAAAAAGTAACATGAGCAAATATTTATTGAATATATACTTAGTAAACTGACCCATTAAGTGGCTCAGACAGTAAAGAATTTTCCTGCAAGGCAGGAGACCAGGTTCAATCCCTAGGTTGGGAAGACCCCTTGGAGAACAGAATGAATACTCCAGTATTCTTACCTGGAGAATCCCATGGACAGAGGAGCCTGGTGGGCTATAGTCCATGAAGTCATAAAGAGTAGGACATGACTGAGCAACTAACACAAACACACACTTAGTAAAAAGCACTAGGCACTATATAAGATACAAAAAAAACTAGGGCAGGGCCAACAAAGGCAAGCTTGGCAAATATAGGCATACTCAGAGATACTGTGGGTTGGATTCCACAGGACCCATAGGATTTCCATACCATTGCAAAAAAGAAATGTCACAATTACTGCAATTGCAATATCACAATTAAGTTGACTCACACAAATTTTTTGGTTTCTCAATGCCTGTAAGTTATGTTTATTCTACAGTGAAGTCTTCCAACTGTGCAATAACATTGATCTAAAAGTAACAATGTATATACCTTAATTTTAAAATATTGCTAAAATATGCTAACCATCATCTGAGCCTTCAGTAAGCCATAATCTCTTTGCAATAGTAACATCAAAGATCCCTGATCACAGGTCACCACAAACATTACAATACGATGAAAAAGGTTGAAATGTTTGGAAAATTACCAAAACATGACAGAGAAAATTGGAAAAATGGCACTGATAGACCTGCTTGACACAAGTTTGTCACAGACCTTCAATTTGCAAAAAAATGCAACGATGTGAAGTGGTTTATTGCGAAACACAAAACAACAAGCTATGCCTGTCCCTTGAACTGCGTCCCATCTCTTTCCTGTGGCAGACATCACTAATCAATCACAGCATGCTTGCCCTCAGAGCTCAATACAGCTCAAGTACAATTCTCAAACCAGCGCTCCACTGCCAGTCCACAGGCGTTGCCTTTTTGGGGATGACAGTATAAGCAGGAAACCCAAGCCTGATGCATGGAACTAAAACTCAGCAGGGGCCAACAACTATTTTTACTTAGGTTCTTTTGATAAGACACTTATATCTAAACAGCTAAGTACACAGATTTCATCTTGTGTGTGTTTCAGGGTGAAGGTTCAGAACATCCAAACAATGATAGACAGAAGCCATGTGAGATGTTCTCATAAGGTCTTTTGTCAGAATACATAAGCACTCCAAAAATATCTTCATTCTCTCCAGGCTTCCAGAAGAAAAACTAGCAGCATCTTCATTTGAAAGATAAGACATGTAAAGGAACAAAGACTGCAAGGTTCTGATTAAGATACTCTGGCAGTAAGCAGTTATCTTGGTCTTGCCCCCTGTAGGACCAGTGGGAGGAGAACTCAGAACCAGAAGAAATGAAACAAACCAGGAGAGGCAGAATCCAGGCCTGTGAATGGCGCTCCCACTGGCCTATCAACCAGAGAAGGTATTGCTGAGGCTCCTCATATAAGACAGGGGGCATTGAAATGTAAGGAAAGAGGGCCAGGATTTCTGTCTGTCCAGGACCAATTCTAACTGTTAGAAAGAATGAACTCAGTAAGAGGCCACCTCCATGCACAGCCCACCCACAGGAGAGGCAAGAAGACCCTACCTAATTCAAACCAGAAATGTTGTTTAAAAAGAATTCCTTGTTCATAATTGGGGGCTTCCCTGGTGGCTCAGACAGTAAAGAATCTGCCTGCAATGCAGGAGACTGGGGTTTGATCCCTGGGTTGGGAAGATCTCCTAGAGGAGGGCATGGCAACCCACTCCAGTATTCTTGCCTGGAGAATTCCATAGGCAAAGGAGCCTTGCGGGCTTACAGTCCATGGGATCGCAAAGCTTGTATTGTTCCAAGTAGAGATAGAATACGGTAGAAGATACTGGCTCTGTAAATGTGTTTTTAAAAAAAAAAAAGACTAACTGAGGCCATGTCTCACATAAGTCATTATCCAGATGGCAAATAATGTTTTCTCTTCAGAGCCAAAGAGAATGATGGGGAGAGGTTCCCAAAACCAGACTTGGGATGGGGCGATACGCAGAGAGGGGCCTGCTACAGGGCGCCTGGCATGGGGGCGGGACATATGCCCAGGCTAGCTGCCACAGCAGCACTGAAAGTTGCTTAAAAACATTCAATTGGTAAATAACCTGCTATAAAGAACAATGAAACCATTTATCTCTCAGTTTAAAACCTTCTCAGTTCTGTTTCAATGCATTTTCTTTTTAATTTTTTGAATAAGAAAAATGTTTGCATGGTTCCAACACCAAAAAGCACAAAAGGGTATATAGTACAGTGAGAAATCTTCCTCACAGCCCTGCCTTCCACCCCCCAGATGCTAGCTGCTCTCCACCCCCTCACCTCTCAGGTCAGCCTCTGCTACCAGCTCCCCACCTGGCTTCCTGAGTTCTTGTTCACCAAGCAGCAGACAAACATGGATTCTTAGTTTTCCCTCTTTATGCCTTAAAAGGTGGTGTGTGATCTACACCTGTATCCACCTCACTTTTTTTTTTTAATTTGGGGCATGTTTATACCCTCCAGGTGTCATGAAATATAGTGGGACCACCTTGCTTTTTTCACCTCATACATCTTGAAGATCTTTCCATATATTAGTACACAGAGCACTGCCTTACAACAAACTTTAAATTTACATATAATAAATGCATAGATCTGATATATTCCAATATTCCACCAATTGATTCTGACAATCATGTACCCTCGTGTAACCATCACTTAAAACAAAATAACAGGTCACCTGTACTGTGTTCCTTTCTAGTCAAGCCTACCTCATAACCGCCAGTTTTGATTTCTGTAACTGCAATGCAATGTTTTTGCATCCATGTCATAACAATCATAAGATATCGTGCTTCTGTTAAGAGACAAGAGATGAATTTCAAGAGCTAAGTTCATTTCTCTGTGCTCCCACACCTGTATCTGCCCTCTAACCCTGCACCATCATAGCCTCTGAAATGATCTTTCTCCCCTGGTCTGTAAGCATGAGCTCCCTTCTTTGTCACCAATGTCTCGCCAGTGTCTACTGAGAAAGCACCAACTAGATATCTGCTAAACCCTTTCCCCAAGGCAGGTTGTAATTACAAAGTAAAACTATCAATTCCCTGATCACTGTTGCTATGGAAATGACTGAATGCAAACTTCACAATTAAAGTAACTGTCAGAGAGGAGGCAGGACACTTGTAAAGAGGCAAAGGTGGGTCAGCCCTGTAATGGGGAAGGGCCACTCACCGGATTCTGCTGGCAGACAGGGAGGGGCCACTGTGTCAGCTGCCTGCTTTGCTGAAGAAAGAAAAAATGAGGGACATTTTCAAAATTGGTTTCCAAGGTTTTGAAAACAAATCAGAGGTTTTCCTCAGGATGAGCATGAAACATTCCAGATAAGGCACTCTCTGCATCACTAGATCGCTGGACTGTAAACTTTAAATGGAGAACGGAGAATCTAGGCAGGGTATCGGACAAAGAGTGTCCACAATGATGTGGGTTTAAGAATGAGGGGAGATAAATTATCAGGAAAACCATCTGTTTTGAGGTCTGAGAAGTAGAAGGCATTGTCAAAATAGAGAGATCTTTGGGGAATACTGAAAATTGAGCTGCAGAGAAGGCAAATGGGAAAAACCACAAAATCAGCAGAATAGCTTTCCAAGGAATAATCAAACAAGGTACCTGAAGAGTAGAAAAATGGTTCAATAAAGCTGACTGTGCAGCCAGATTCTAGGGCAGCTACCAACCTTAATTGTTTCTGTGTTGGTTTGAGCCAAGCGTGAAGCAGGGCAGGATGAATGGCTGTAAAAGCTCACTTGTTCTTCAATGGGATCCGAAGTCATCCTCCTGCCTCGGTGCCCTGGGGCATCCTACACTGAGCCATGAAAGCAGGAGCTATACACGAGGCTGCAGGGGAGATAGGGAGACCCAACCTCAAAGAATTCAGGAGGAAGAGATTCCCATGACCTGGCTGAGGAAATACACTGAACTAGTTTTTAAGGAGCCTGTAGGTAAGTGGATATTAATTATCGAACATTTCAGTGCAAAGCACATGCATGTCCATGATGTTCTCATTCAAGAGAATAAAATAAATCCCTTTTAATTTACTTTACTTCACCTGGTTTCCATTTTTAATTATCCAAAAGCTGAAATTGCCAAGAGTTTTTAACAATAAAAGCAGCAACAAGTCTTGAAATGTAAATAAAGGGAAATGGTAGGCTATAGCTGAATATGCTTTGCCACTGAATCTTTTTAAAAAAATTTTTTAAATGTTTCTCTGTCAAAAAAATTATATAGGTCAATAATTGTGAATTCTGAAAAATATACTATTTAATTAATATTCTATACAGCAAGCACCTAGTATAATTCTTTTATTTTAGCAGGATTGTACACAACTCCATTTCAGGTAAAATTTCCTTCTGAATGTTGAATATTTTACTGTCAATATGAAAATAAGCCCTTCAAATATTGCTGTTTTTCTTACATTCACTTCTGGCAAATACATGTGCATTTTGTTTGTAAAAAACTTAAAAATGGGATAGTAAATTCATTTCCTACTGGGGATGTACCAAATTACCACAAAGTTAGTGGCTTAAAACAATATAGCTTTATCATCTTATAACTCTCTGGGTCAGAAGTCTGCAGTGGGTCTCTCTGGGCAAATGGCAAGGTTCCTGCTGCATTTCTTTCCTGAAGGCTCCGTGTTCTTGCCTTTTCCAGGTCTTAAAGGCCTCCTGCATACTTTGGCTCAGGCTCTCCTTTCACCTTCAAAGCAGCCACGACCAGCTGAGTCCACTCCAGTCTCTCTCAAGATGTGATCTGTCTGGTTCTGACTCTTCTGTATCTTTCTTCCCCATTTAAGGACCTTTGTTTACACTGGGCTCATAGGGAAAATCCAGAACAATCTCCTTATTTTAAGGTCAATTAAGTAATCCCCTCAGTTCCATCTGCAACCTTACTTCTCCTTTATCATATAACATAATATTTCCAGGAATTAGGCTCCAGGAATTAGGAAATGGACATCTTCGGGGGTTACTATTTTGCCTTCCACAGAGAAGATGGGAATTGTCTCAGGAGATACTCATTTCACAGGGTCCCTGGACCTTGGGTATCTGATAAATGGTGTGGTGGTGATCTTAATGACATGAACTGAAGTCACAGGGACATACAAGTTGAACAAGCCTACTCAGCTGCAGAGGAATTAACAAACTCTGGCTTTTTCAGAGTGGAAAAAGCTGCTCTGTCTAGGACTTTTCACTGCCGAGATGCCTGAAGGTCTCTGTTCCCATGCGGACTGGACAGGATGTCTGGTAGGAGAGAGGTCTAGGACAGAAGTAGGACTTCACACCATGGACCACATGCAGAGGGGGTTAGGAGTGGGGGCTGCAGGCACAGAGTGCAAAATCCTCTCACAAATGGTATCATTTCACCTTCGCTCCCATCCACCAGGTTTCTCAGCATCTCCATTTCACTGCAGACATGTTAAATTGGTCAATTTGCCCAAGATGATGCTCTCAGAGCAATAAAGTCAAGGCCTAATTCATCTCTACTGACCCAAACCCCAGGCTTTCCCCACCAGTCACACCTCTCCCTAAAGCACGCAGCCCCAGGGTGACTTATGGGACACCAAAGTCAGACATTCACATCACAGAGTTACCCTAAGTTAAAAATTGCAATTTTAGGGACTTCCCTAGTGATACAGTAGCTAAGACTCTGTACTCCCAATGTAGGGGGCCCAGACCATATGGCTCAGTACTGATTTATTAAATGTATTATGGATAAACTTACTTGAAAGGTATGCTTCAGCTGGAATTAACCCTCCTCTTTTGAAATGAAAATAACAGCTATGGGATAATAATAATAATTCAATCACTCCATAACCTGGTTACTAGGAAAATACCAGGAAACAGGCATCCAAGGAAGGAAGTCTCTTTATTTCTTTTCCTTTCAAGGCAATTTAGGTAAATTACAGATACTTCCCTTCCAGGGTTGAAGACTATCAGTGGAATTCTTAGTATGGCTCATTTATATTAATGTCTTCAATTTATAATTTCTTGGACCCTTCTTTCTTTATGATACCAGGTTTCAGTTCATATTAAAATAACTTTGTAAGACTAGTAAGTTGCAAATCAAGAGAAGAGTGTTTTACATGTGGGTTCTACATTTTAGAAGAAGAGAAAATTGTTTGAAAGCAATCATTTTCTGTACTTAATGAGTCTCTAATTTCTTTCCTTTTTGCTTCTGACAGTTGAATAGCTGAATAGAACATAATAGTTTGGATATTCAATACAAAACAATCTTTTCCTTTGGAAAATGGAAACACTTTGCAAAATTTGCCCCAACCTTAAAGGTGTTTCGTCTTCAATAAACCTTGAGTACTATTCCATCACTTATTAGCCACATCGCCATTATGTGTGTGTCTCTGTTTATCTCTCTTACTAGACAGTGAGTTGGTTGAGGTTGGATAAGTGGACTGTGTACCTAAGGAATGCCTGTTCGCTGTTTGGCCCAATTATGGTAAATTTCACAAAGAAACATGTGGGCATGTTTAGTCCTCAGGTAGGATTGACAGAGAAAGGAAGAGGGGCACAATGAAATAAAAACAATCATAAAAGTGAACAATAAGTCTACAAGAAACACTCTTTCAGTGTCATTCATACACACCATCATATACTATGCACCCATTATGAATCACATGCTGAGAGTATGAAAATAAATCAAGCAACGTATAGCAACCATACCTCAGTAAAACTGTTTAAAAAAAAAGAAAGAAAATTAATCAAATAGACCTCAACCTGGAAAGGAGCTCACATCTAAATGTGGTAATTCCAAGATTAGAGACAAGAGGAAATGCCTCCTGGTGAATTTCTAGGGTGAGAAAGCAGTTCAGGAGAATAAAAAAATCAGAATGGGACTCCATGAGATGGGAACCTCACCAACAACTGCTGAAAGAGTGAAAGCCCAGGCTGAGGTCAGGATACAGTGTATAGTTAGGTTTGAGAAAGGCTGGGGGAACGTATTGTGAAGAGTTTTGGTGAATTTCAGGAACAAGTTGATGAATTCATATTTATTTTAGCAAAGAAGAGTCCTTAAATGTTTTGAGCAGAGAACTGACATACTCTGAATGGAACTTCTGGAAATCCGAAAGACTACATAGAGTGAAGAACAAACAGAATTGTTCCCCAAGAGTATTACAATAAGAAGCAGTCAAGGTCTTTTTCGTTTACCCTACCTAGGCTCTCACAGCCCAGTGCTGGGTTTGTCAGTGACGCCCACAGGATGGTGAGCCTGGTTAGAGGGCTACCACAGACTGAAGAGCATGCTGGTGCCTGGATATACAGAACTATCAAAGCACAAAGTCATGCTTTCTGTGAGGTGTCACCACACCTCCTGGAAGGAAGGATGCCTACAAGATGTCCTGAGTCATCCAGCAAAATGTATCCCTAAATGTGCTGCTGTTAGGTTAGAGAAGGTCTGTGGTTCATTCACTGCTATAGCATATTTGAATAATTATATCTGTGAGCATGTGAGAAGTGCCCTGAGTTAAACATAAGTATAAATCACCACCTCCAAACAATTCTTCTGATGAATGTTGGCAGGTAGAGTATTGCTACCCTTCCAAGTCCTTCCTTCATCTATAAAGACCAGGAGACTCCTCAGTTGCCAGCCTGACCCCAGAAGTGCCCACTGACAGCAATATTCCAAATTAAAACAGATTACTGAATAGTTACACTTTTAGTTTAAAATTCATATAAATCAGAGCAAACACCAGAACAAAACCCAAGACACATGAATCCCAGACCACTGTACTGTTGTAAGCACCCTCTCAAAGGATTATCTCCTTTACCTTAAAAATTAATTCCCTGCCAAACGGGAAGCTCATAAATCCCCAGAGGCCATAGGGATGGTAGACCTTTATAGAAACAACAGGATAATACTGGACAGCATCAATTCACATGTTCACAGCACTGGGTCCAGTAAACTGACTTCTGGAGAAGGTATCCTCTAGAAATAACTCGGCAAAAGAAAACAGCTCTGTGCACGCATTCGATCACTACACCAGCACCCAGAGTAAGGGGAAAGGAGATTTGAATGATCAAGCAGTGATCTATCACTTACGTCACCACTGAACATTATAACCATAAAGATACTATGTAACATGGAAAACCACTTATGGAGTAGGCTCTGGTTTTTGTTTTCTTTTTTTTTTTTTTAAGGAAGAATTGTATATCTATGGTTGGAAATACATTAATTTTCCAAAATGTTTAAGTATCAACCAAGAGCAGGAAAAGGAGGATATTAAAAAATTAACATGGATGATGTAGGGTGGTAAGACCATGGCTGATTTTGCTGTTGCTATGCTTTCACGTTACCATCATGTGAAAAAGCAGTTCTGCCACTGACAAAGGAGGAAAAATCAATTCTGTCCCAACCCATACAAAGAGAGACATAAATGGGTGTAAAAGAGTTTCCAGCTCCTTCTGCAAAGAGCTGTGTGGCCTTCACCTGCAAGGCGACCTCTTCCTCAGATACCAGGACAAAGAAGAGGCGCACCTGTGAGCGACAAAGGCAGCCCTCCCTCGCCTTCTTCCCTCGCAGCGCTGCCCACCCTGACATCCTAATGGGCACGGGAGCTTTTGTTTAGCTGGGGGGAGGGACCGCATCAGAGGGTGCCTGTGCTAAAGGGGAATGCACTTTCAGGACAAGAGGTTTCATCATTCCCAGCATTAGCGGCAGAATGGAGACAGGGTACGCGGCAGATTGATCATCATGCCGGAAATTAAAAACACACGGGCCAGGGCGAGGCGGGAGGCTGGGTTCCCCCCGCCCCGGGCTGCTGCCCTGCGGCGGGAGCCAGGCGGCAGGAGGGCACGGTGCCGTTTTTTCTCCCAAGACGCCGCACCCTCTCACCGTTTGGTGTTCTCAGTGTCACCCACGACATACGCATCACAAATCCGCATCACACACAGGCTGTAAATGGCTGGTACTTAATTACAGAGTTCAGGGTGGGCTGTTGTCCCGGGAGCAGCGGCGGCACAGCACTGATGAGGGGAGAAAGGAGAGAGGCCCGGCTATAGCACAGGTCCCTACTCAGGTCTTTTCTCAATAATATTTAAAACAGAAATCTGTAAAGCGGCTACACATAATTGTAAAGTAACTGAAGATAAAGAAGCAAATATTACATTTGCAGAGCAGACTCCCACCCAGTCTCAAGGTAAGGATCAAAGGAACAAATATTACATTTGCAGAGCAGACTCCCACCGAGTGTCAAGGTAAGGATCAAAGGATCCCCCTGCTTGAGGTGGGATGTCCTTTCTTTTTCTAACTCCAACAACACTGTTTCCTCTTCTCTTTGGACACTCAGCACACTAATTTTTTGGCGGGTCGGGGTTGAGGGTGGGGTGGGGGCAGGGATCTCGTCTCACTTATCACAGCAAGTTCACAATGCTTAGCACAACTGATCTTAGCACACAATAATCCCTCAATATGCCAGACTAGAACCAAAATTCCTAAACGCAAAAGACAATCAAGATGCTGCTGCTGCTAAGTCACTTCAGTCGTGTCCGACTCCATGCGACCCCATAGACGGCAGCCCACGAGGCTCCCCCGTCCCTGGGATTCTCCAGGCAAGAACACTGGAGTGGGTTGCCATTTCCTTCTCCAGAGCATGAAAGTGAAAAGTGAAAGTGAAGTCGCTCAGTCATGTGGGACTCTTAGCAACCCCATGGACTGCAGCCTACTAGGCTCCTCCATCCATGGGATTTTCCAGGCAAGAGTACTGGAGTGGGGTGCCATTGCCTTCTCCTGGAATCAAGATGTTGGCATCTAAATGTTAGCGCAGCCATCTGATATAGAAATATATTACCAATAGAAATATAACGCCAGCCAAAAATGCAAGCCACACATGTACCTTTAAATTTTCTAGTAGTCACATTTTAAAAAGTAATAAGAATAGGGGACATTTATTTCATTAATGTTATTTAACCCAATACATCCAAAATGTTACTACTTCAACATGTAATGAATACCAAAAAAAAAAAAAAAGAGTAAATTAATATTTTACGTTTTTTGTACAGAGACTTTGAAAGCCAGTTTACAAATATTTTATATCTCTTGCACCCCCCAATTTGGACAACCCACACTCAGGGGCTTGGTGGCTACCATTTTGGACAGCACAGTATTGCAGTGAAGCTCCAAAAAGTCCACAGTATAGAAAAATGCCTCTTTATAAAGAGAAGTATGGTAATAAAGAACTCATTTAAAGTTTTACATTAATTTGTATGTTACCTCTTTATATTTGTTTTTAATAGAACTAAGGAAGCAAGATAGGTGTACATTTTCCCCTTTACAAACTTGTTTGGATAATTGTGTAAATCAGAAAATATAGTTTAAAATATATCCTCCACAGGGAACTATATTCAATATCCCGTGATAAACCATAATGGAAAAGAATATAAAAAAGAATGTGTGCATGTGTGTGTGTGTATATATATATATATCCTGTGTGCTCAGTCGTGTCTGACTCTTTGCAACCCCATGGACTGTAGCCTGCCAGGTTCCTCTGTCCATGGAATTTTCCAGGCAAGAATACTGGAGAGGGTTGCCATTTCCTTCTCCAGTGAGTGTGAACTCAGTGCAGAGTATGGAATTTTGCAGGGAAGGATCCTGGAGCAGGTTGCCATTTCCTACTCCAGAGGATCTTCCCAATGCAGGGACTGAACCAGTGTCTCCTGCATTGGCAGGCAGATTCTTTACCACTAGCGCCACCTGCGAAGTCCTCACATGCCCCCTAAAAGGGCAGAAAATGTGTGAGACATATAGTGCACAGTTAAAATCCCAACATGCCCGTAACTGTAGTGCCAATTGAGGGAGAATAAGACAGATTCAGTATTTGAAGAAATACTTCACAGAGAAGTATTCTAAGCCTTAGAATATTTCAAAATGAAGCCACAGACTGAAGAATATCCGTAAAACAGCCCTCTTCCGCCAAATCTAAATTCATCACAGTAATCTAGAGAAAACAAAGACAAAGAGAATATTTTACAAGTGAAACCATTTACCTCAGGTTGGGACTTGAACCCATGTGCTGGGACTCGAACCCAGCCAAAACCCTGCTTGGGACTTGAACCCACATGGGTGGGACTCAAACCCAGCTAAAACCCATGGTATCTGGTTTAAGGACCTAATGAAGCTCAGGTTCTTGATGCTCATTGTAGAAAGACATCAGTGAGAGACAAAGTGATAGGTAAGAAGTGGATTTATTCAGATTCAGAAAGAAGCACACTCCACAGATAGAGTGTGGGCCCTCACAGAGGGTGAGCATATACAGAATATATGCATCACTTTGCTGTACTGTAGAAATTAACATAACATTGTAAATCAACTATACTCCAATGGAAAAAAAAAATACATCCTCAAGCCAGTCTTTTCCAAGAGCCATATTCATTAAGGAAAATTTAACAACGCACACAAGCAAGCGTTACTCTAGGATATAGTACTTTGGTGTTTTTTCCCCACTTGTCTGAGCAGATAATTAGTAGGTTGTGTTGTTTAGTAATTATTACTAAAGAGCTAAGCACTTCCCTTCTAAAGTCTACTTTCACAAATATTATATCAACAAACCATTAGTAGTTAGAAGATAGTTTCAATGCTACCGTGATGACATTAGTAGCAGGGGTCCTGGAATGCCAAAAGCCTCACCTAAGAGTCTTCTGCCTAAGAGTCTTCCCCCTTCTGGGTGGGTAAGTTTGCGCCACACAGGAACAGGAACAGAGCAGGCATCCAAGTACCACCTGATGGGTGGTAGGATGCATCAACCCAATGTCAAACCTGGCCAGTCTCCAGCAAGAAGGCTTATGTGGTCTTCCTACTTTCCTCACCCCACCACCCGACCCTCCCACAGCCCAACCTGTTCTGAACCTTGAGACCAGCCCACATGAGCCTGAATCTGTGGGTCCAGACTACTTATCCATTCAGCAGTGGGTGATGCCGAGATGGAAAAACAGCCAGTTCCTGGGAGCCAGCCCAGGAAGCCAGACCCTGCAGGGGTCAGCTTACCAGAGGCAGACACAGGAAGGAGCTGAACGCTACCCACGGGATCTTGCCACCAGTAACCAGGAACAACAGAGCTTTGGACAATGACCAATCAAATGGGCACTTGTTCCTCTCTATGGAGCTGGGGGTGCTATGAAAGAAGAACAGAAGTCCCTTCCCCCAAGACTCCCCCAAGTTTCTGACGTCAGATGGAGTTGTTATTCACCCAGGTTCCCCGATGAAAGTCAACAATCTCAGTGGAGTGAGGTACCAGACAGGTCGTCAGTAAAAAAACTATGATGTAACCTCCTCAGAGGACTGAAGCGGGCTGTTCTTCATTTCCCCTTGAGGCAAAATGAGACCTAGAAGTGGGAGGGACGGCTCTTGTCAGAGAGCCTGGGGAGAGTCCCTGAGATTTGCCAACCGAGAATTGCGTAACCAAGCTCTTTAAACAACATGCTTCTAAAATAACATTATTGATCAGCAGCTCTCAAGACCATACTCTGCAGTCAGAGAAGTTAAAGTCTCAATCATTGGATTTGGTTTTTATTTGCACTTTTTCTCCAACCCAACTCCCTTTTTTTTATAAGAAAAGGGGGATACAGGAATAAAAGGAATTTTTTAAAAAATATAAAAAGAGAACTTCAAACCTTTTTCCTTAAAGTACTGTGTTGCACTGAATTCTCTTCTCACTTACACATGTTCCCTTCACCTCTCTGGATTTATGTTCCTGTATCCAATTCACATAAAGGATGAGTGTCCACTGACTGACAAGATAGTAAATAGTAACATACCAAGACACACCTAAAAGAACTGCTCTAAATGTACTTGGCAACAATTCTATGGAGCTTCCCAGGTGGCCAACTGGTAAGGAATCCGCCTGCCAGTGCAAGAGATAGAAGAGACTCAGGTGTGATGCCTGGGTCAGGAAGATCCCCTGGAGAAGGAAATGGCAACTCACTCCAGTATTCTTGCCTGGAAAATCCCATGGACAGAGAAGCCTGGCAGGCTACAGTCCACGGGGTCGCAAAGAGTCAGTCGGGACTGAACACACACACACACACACCAATTTTATAAGGGTGAGTACTGAGCTTGGAAAACAAATGAGTAACACATCTGCCTGCTTTCTTGACATTTATACAAGTCAACTAAAACAATGGGAGAGTAGGGGTGAGGGAGAGCTATAAGGCATGCAGCTCTTTAAACAGCTTTTCTGGGTGACACTGCAATGCTAGAGTTGGTTTATTAAAAAGCATAACTAGGGCGTGACCACTGTTAAGGAAGACAGGCTGGAAATCTTGATTAGCCCTGACTGCTCAGTGTGCGTCTCCACGGCCACACATGATTCTAGAGCAGAAGCCTCCCTCCCTCTTCTTTCAGGGTCAGTATGGACAAGCTTTTCTTTTTCTCCACACTTGTAGTCTATGGTACCTAGTACTCTGATTTGAGCAAACACAACTGTAGAAGAAACTTAAGAGGCAATGCGGAGAACTTGTCTGGGTATCAGACATTACGGAATTGTGAACATTTTAGTTGAGATAATGTTATTGTGGTTTTAAGAGTCCTGATCTTTTAGAGATATCAAAAGTTTAGGGATAAAATAGTACTCGCTTAGGCAGCACAAATACTAAAGTTCAGGGATAAAATAATGTGACGTGAGATTTCACTTTAAAATAATTGAGCGATTTGGGGAGAAAAGGTTAGAGGTATATAGCATATAGCAAAATAAGATTAGCTCATCTGTTGATGACAGCTGAAACTGGTTGACAGACTCATGAGGGTACATTTTGATATTCTTTCCACTTTGGTGTGTGCTTGAAATTTTATATTTTTTCTGAGTACCTAGTAATCAAAGGAGAAGGTGGTAAAAAGCTCTTTCCAGGGCTTTTTTGGGAGGGCTATTATATCCCTTCTCAACTTACTGTTGCCCAAAGGTATGACAGGCCGTTCACTATAAGCTCCAAGAAGAAAGCACACATCCATCCTAGTTTTAAGACTACAATCTTGACCTCTATCTCTCTCTGTCTCAAGAGAGTTAGCTTTTGATCACCTCCAAGAAACAACATCCTTTAGGATACTGAACCTGACAAGAGACAGCCTACAAAAACCTATGGTTTACATTAGAAGTCTGAAGGCATTGTCATGTCCTGGATTTGTGGGTTAACAGTGCATGACAAAGTACACACTCTTGGTGAGAATTTAATTTAGCTCTGGTATGAAGGGATGCCTTATGAAACAAACTGGCACCAACTCTATGGGGTGGGCAAAGAAGTGAGGATATAAAATAGAAGACAATTCACCATCTCTAAGTTGCTCCCTCTGAAAACCCGTGGATACCTTAAAATCAGCTATATCCTTTTAGCCAGAAATCTCAATCCTAGGAATGTATTCTAACAAAAAATTGGGCAAGGATACAAAGAGATATGTACTGATAAACTGATGTTTATCACACCTTTGTTTATAATAGAAAAAGAAAACAGAAAATCAAATGACTATCAGTGGAAAATAAAGTATTACTTAGGAGACCTGGGTTCAATTCCTGGGTTGGGAATATCTCCTGGAGGAACGCATGGCAACCCACTCCAGTATTCTTACCTGGAGAATTTTATGGACAGAAGAGCCTGGCAGGCTACAGTCCATGGGATTGCAAAGAGTCGGACACGACTGAGAGACTTTCACTTTCACTTTAGACACATAATGAAATTATATATAATCTTTAATAAATGGTGATGTCTGAGGTATACCATTGTGTAAAATGGTGGCTTTTAAAGCAGACTTTATAAAACTGTATCTTCATTTTAAAACAAAATGTGTTTTCTATAAAGTAGAAAAGAGCTGGAATAAACAATAAGATGTTAACAATGATGTTTTCTAGTTCATAAAATTAAAAGTGCTTTTTACCTTCTCCTTCATATTTTTCTGTATGGTCTGAGTCTTTTTTCAATGAGCATATATCAGGACCCCAGAGAAAACTATTCTTTCAAGACAATAACAACAAAATGATGAAGATGGTCAAAGTAGGGAAAAAGTCACCAGAGCTGGACAGAGGTCAAAGATAAAAATCCAAGAAAAATACCCTAAGCTTGGACATCAGACAGTCTAGGAAGGTCAGCATTCTTTCACTTTGTTCAAAAGACATCTTATACTGAGCAACTACTCTGTTCCAAGTGCTAGTCCAGGAACTGAAATGGCAATAAGTCTTCCTGCCCTGCAAGGGGTTTAGTCTAATGCCGTGCAGGTACAATTTAGGGATGGTTATCCCAGGTGTGTGGGGTGTGGTCAGCTGTGGTGGAGAAGGGCATTGAGAAACCTAGGGGAATAGAAGCACAGATGAACACAAGATAAAGGGTGAGGCTAGGAAGGTACCTGGGCCCAGAGTATGGAAGGTCTACGGATGCACCCCTGAAGAATCTGGGTTCCAAACGACCAAGACTCTCTCCTTGACCATATTTTAATCAGGCTCCTCTGAGCCCTCTTCTCAACTGGGCCTTGAACTTGGACTTCCATGTCTGTCCTTGCAGAGTCCAGTGTGAGCAAGACTCCTCCTAAAGCAGTTTAGAGAGAATCCGCCCCATTCACCATCAATACCTCATCACCCCAGATACTTCAATGCTTGTATCTTAAAAGCTTTATATCTGGCCTGCCTATACCAAGAATCCCCCATACTTTTCACATCTCTCTTAGTGACTGTCCTTCCACCTATGCACCCCACCAACCTGCTCCCCTTGTACTTGAAATTGACCCTGATTTCTCTCCCCTACTGGAACAGTATCAACCCGTACTATAATAGTCTTCCTTACTGTATTTACAAATGTGAGAATAATTTTTTCTTTAACACAACCTGAAGATACCAGGGAACCTATGAAGGGTCTTAAGCTTTCTAAAACCTAGTTAATCTGACAAACGTGCAGAGAAATAACCACTGTGGGTCTTCTCACAGCATACATTTTCTGAACCTGGCACCATACTCGGCAATCTATACACATCAGCTCATGTAACCATCACAAGGATCCTACAAAGGTGGAGAGTGTTATCATCCATATTTCACAGGCCAGGAAACTGGAACTTAGTGTGGTGTGGCCATGTGTCTAAGTACATAAAGCGAAGAAGTCATAGAGCTGGGAAGTTGGTCCTGGGCTGTCTGCCTTGCGTCCAAGTTTGGTGTTGGGGATAGTAGAATGAATTTACAACTCTATTTTCTCTCAAGTTCTGCAGTATTTTCAAATAACCACACACTCAACAGCTTTCTTCCTTGTAAAAGGACCTTGGTGGATACGCAGCAAGTAGGTTAAGGGAGGAGCTTTCTCGGCCACAAAGATATGACTTTATGGAAAACCTGAGAGAAATCAGGTGAAATTGGATCTGTCAAGGAGCTATTCTTTTTTAACTCAAGAGAAATCATTAGGGAGTAGGTAGTTTTGTTTTTGCTTGTTTAATAAGGAGACACAGGTGAGAAATCTGAGACAGGCACTAAAGGGAGCCCAAAGGTGGGGGAAGTTTCCTATTCTAAAGGGAGGAGAAAAGTCAAGGAGGCAAAACCCTGTCATTAAACCAGGGAGTCGGGCCAGGGAAGCACAGGTGGAGGCAGAGGGAAATCCCCAGTGATGCCCAGGCTATTCAAGGAAATGCAGAAATTGGCATTTAGCGAGACTTGATTCTAGGCAAGGAAACAGCGGAAGACAGAACTGTCAATCAAGATACACTTACTAAGCAACTTGACAACGACAGTAAAAAGCACAAAGATGTTAAAAAAAAAAAAAAAAAACAGCTTCTGCTTCTAAGAAGCTTGTAATTTACACGAGGAGGATATTCACGCAAGCGCACATGCACATGCACACACCAATATGTGATCACTGCAGACAACAGGAAGAGCTGATACAGTACGTAAATGGAACCTGAGCTCTGCCTTCTGAAGGTTAGGAATTCCACAGATAAGAATGGTGTGAACTAGTGGGTAGGAAACAAGGATGCAAGAAGCATTTTCAGGGGCTAGCCAGAATTAAGGGTGATAATTTTGGGGGGCAAGGCTAATTCTGAAAATGAGGAGACCTACAAGAGGAAGAGGAACGTGAGAGATAATTAGCATATGCTGAGCATTTTCTCTGTGCCAGACCCTGTTTTGACCACTTCATTTCATTTCATTCCAACAATCCTGTGAGTTAAGTAATTATCTCCACTTGAAATATGACCAAACTGAGCCCCAGGAAAGTTAAGCAACCTGAAAAAAGCCCCATAGTGAGCTAGTAAATTCATAGGCAATTCCATCTGACTCTCCCCAATGCCTCTACCAACCCCAATCCTTTATTTTAGCACCAACTGCGTGCTCACCATAAACAAGAGGAACCTCCAGCGACACAAGCCAGATTATAATTACTCTCTTGTGTTCACTCATTCCAGGATTTCAGAGGGCAGGTTTACAGGAAACCACGAATTCATTTTCAGGTGATGTAAACACTTCCAAATTTAGGAAGAACATATCTCCACACTATTAAACACTACTGTTAATATTCACTTAGACACAGTGATGAATATCCTCTTTAAAAAGTCTGGCATAAAATATTACCACTTTTTAGTTTAAGCCACATTGGAAAACTGGCCATTTCTCAGAGTTAAACATACAGTTATGGTATGATCTAGTAATCCCACTCCCAGCTGATTACCCAAGAGAAATAAAAATGTATACTCACACAAGAACCCATATGTAAAGGTTTATAGCAGCTTTATTCACAATCATCTCAGACTGGAAACAACCCAAATGTCCTTCAACAGGTGAATGGATAAACAAATTGTGATATACTTGTATAAAGGAATACCATTAAGCAATAAAAAGTAATGAACTTTTTTTTTAAGGAATAAACTATTGATACATGGAACAACAACCTAAACCTCAATGGACTCAATCTCAGAAAGATACTTAAATTTATGATTCCATTTTTATGACAATCTGGAAAAGGCAAAGTTATATAGAAGAAGAAGAGATAAGTGGTTGCCAGAGGTTAAGAGAGGGGAGAAGGTTTGATTACAGAGGGATGACATGAGAGATTTTGGGGTTTGGTTTTGTTTTTTTGAGTGATGAAACTGTTGTGTATCTTGAGTATGGTGGTATATGGTAGGTAGAATAATGGTTCAAAAGATGTCTACACTAAACTTGTGAATATATGAAAGTTACAGGATGAAAGGAAATTTGCAAATTAAACTGATTGCTAATCAGATGACCTTATAATAGGGACATCATCCCATATTATCTGGCTGGGCTCACTGTAACCAGATGGGCCCTGAAAAGTGGAATAGGGAGGCAGAGGAGTCAGTGAGAAAGATATGCCATGGAAGAAGAGACAGAAGAGATTTGAAGCATGAGAGGGGATCAATCCACCCTTGGCTCTTAAGGTATAGGAAGGGGGCCATACGGCCAGGACCTGAGAGTGGCCTCTAGCAGCTAGGAACAGCCCCAGGCTGACAGCCAGCAAGGGGACGGGACCTCAATCCTACAACCACAAGGACCAAATTCTGCCAAAACCTGAATGAGCAAAGAAATGGATTTTCTTCCAGATCCTCCAGAAAAGAACATGGTCCTGTCAACACCTTGGTCTTGACCTTGTAAGACTCTAAGCAGAGAAACCAGCTGACTTGATGGACTTCGGTTGACTGAAAAAAAAAAAAAGCACAACCTAAAAGTTGAGAATTATGTTTTATGTAAGGCATTTACTGAGGATTAGAGCAGGAGATGGCAGCCTGTCAGATAGCTCTGAGGGACTGTTCTAAAGAGTAAGAAAGGAGCCAGGATATACAGGAGGTTTTGAAGGGGGTTAAAGGAAAAAAGAAAATAAGTAGTGGAACTTCAAAAGATTACTGCTAATCACAAAAAACAGACATCTCAAGTTAATGATTTTAGTGCTTTTCTGTGTATGGGAAGATGGAAGAGTCTGGACTAATTGAAAACATTCCTTTGATATGAATCTTAACTATCCAGAACCAGTATCCTTTTTCCTCTGTCCTGAATTCCCCTCAGGGTGCACCACCAACTGCAGGCGACATTCTTTGTCCACATGACGTATGGAAACTGTGTGATAATACATTTGTATCATTTTAAGCCTTCAAATTTGTGATAATTTGTTACAGCAGCAACAGAAAACTAATACAGCATTGCTACACAATTCTATGTATTTTTCACATCCCCTACAATAGAACTATAACCAAAAAGAGTCATTTTACTCTGTATAAATTTTAAAATATTCTTGCCTTTAAAAATCATGACTACAGACAGAAAGAAAAATTCTGGCCATATTTCTTGACATCTTCAGCCCATAATCTCCACAACAGTAACTCAGGCTTGGAATTTGGTTCCTGTCCCCACCCCTGACTTCCCTACCCATCCACTGACCAGAACTAATCTTATCTCCTGGAGCCTAAGGCCACTTTCCACGCCAAAGGCCAGCTCAGGGTTTGCGGCTAATATTTTGCTTTGGCTTTCAAACAAGTCAAAACTTACACTGCCTCAGGGGAGGCACCCTTGGTTAACAAGACCTGCTTTCCCAGGAGTGCAAACAAGAGGAAAGCCCAAAACTGACATGCGAAAGTCCATTTCAAAGAAACCTACTGAGAACTCTCTCAAGACAGAGTTCCATCAATGCAGATACATCAAAACCAACAGGCAGAACTCAAAGTAATGGATGACTCACTAGGATTTTTAGCAGTTAATGAAGAAGTGTTCTGAGAAATGCTCTAAATCCAATATTTTTCTCTGAAAGAATTAATGTGGTGCCCCTCACCCCCACCCTCCACTTCTAGCGCATCACAAGTGTTATTAGCAGACCTAATTTTTAACAAGGTTGAATACAGTTCTTTACCAAGACATTTAAGAGATAGCACATAGCACATCTCTTTAAAATTATTTTTAACTACTCCCCATAGCCTACAGTCAATGAAAAGTCCATAAAGTCATTAAAATACACCAAGGTAAAGACTTCTAGATTCAACAAAGAGATCAATAAATATTTATTAATTGCCTTCTGTGGGTAACACCCTGAGAAGTACAAGAAGCAAAACATGAATGGGTCTTGGCTCTACACCTGCTTTACAATGTCATTAGACACGGGATCAAAATTAATAATAATCTGAGGGACTTCTGGTGGCGTAGTGGATAAGGATCTGCCTGCCAATGCAGGGGACAAGTGTTCAATCCCTGGTCAGGGAAGGCTCCACATGCCTCAGAGCAACTAAGCCCACGCACCACGACCACTGAGCACCTGCGCTAGAGCTCGTACTCAACAAGACAAGCTACCACTCTCTGCAACCAGAGGAAACCCACACACAGCTACAAAGACCCTGCACAGCCAAAAATAAACAAAAATTTGTAAAATAAATAAGAATCTCTTAAAAATTAAAAAATGATCATCTAAGGCAAAAAATTATGAGATCACATACAAAATGAATGCTACAAGAGTTCGCAGTGGAAGAAACTGTGGCTGGGGCAGTGAGGGAAAGAAAGTTCTGCACAGGAGCAGGGGGGAGAAAAGCAAGAATGAGAGAGAGAATCTCTTCAAGCTTTACCCCTGGTGGTTCAGGCGGTAAAACATCAGCCTGCAATGCAGGAGACCTGGGTTCGAGCTCTGAGTCAGGAAGATCCCCTGGAGAAGGGTATGGCAACCCATTCCAGTTCTCTTGCCTGGAGAATCCCATGGACAGAGGAGCCTGGTGGGCTACAACCCATGGCGTCACAAAGAGTCAGACACGACTGAGTGACTAAGCACGTACTTCAAGATGACATTTCTTAAAAAAAGAGAAATCTAGGAACCCCATCTGCAAAATCTTCCTCTCAGCATACATCTCCACAAGAAATGAACAAGACTTTAAAGGAAAAACAATCACCCCAGTTTCAAAAACAAAAAAAGAATTTCTGAGATTCTGAATTTGGACTCACAGTTAACTGCACAGAAATTCATTCTTCATTCATCTCTGTTGGGTTCTGGGCTTCTTTGGTCATCCCCACAATCTATGGCCCTGCAAGGAGGGGAGAGCCCACCTAAGAGAGCCTCCACTGGCACCCGAGCCAGGTGGGCGGGTTCCAATTGAATTGACCTGGGAGCCTTCTACTCAGACGACAAAGGATGATACAGGCTGCAAGAACTGTCACTCCCTTTAGTTACACATTTCTAAGTAGGAATGGGAAGGGTCCTAGCACATGCCAACTCAAGTCCCAACACCCTTCAGCATTTGGCAGTCTTCGGTTCTGTACCAAACTCACTGAAAGATACATAAAAAAATGTTCATAGCCGCTCCATCTATATTAGCCTCGAAGTGGAAACTACCCAAACAGTTACTACCAACAGTTACTGGATAAATAAATTGTGGTATATTCATATAAGATACTACAGGTCAATGAGGATGAACCAACTGCAGCCACACATCACAACGTGGACCAATTTGACAACCATCATGTTGAACACAAGAACTCACACAAAGAGGTGAACATACTGTGTGGTTTTATGGATCTAAAGCTTAAAAAAAAAAAAAAAACTAAAAGCCAAAATAGCAGTTATTCTGAGGCACAGGGAGTTAGTGACTGGGAGGGACTTCGGGGGTCCTGAAAATGTCTGGTTCCTAGCCTAAGAGGTGGTTACGGGAGTGTTTACTTTATATAAAAAAAGAAAAGCTATATACACTTATTTTCTATATGAACGCTTTATTTCAAAGAAAAATTTATCTTAAAGAAAACTGAAAAGTGTTGTACTAAAGGATTATAGTAAGATAAAAAAATTTTCAATTTACCCCAGATTTACAGTTGAAGAGCTACATGTGTATTCGCATCCACAACCATTTGTTTAATATACTTTAGTAGTGTCATAAAATTAAGGAAGGATAACCATAAAATTAAGGATCTCTGCCTTGCACACAGATCAAAGGGATGATTTATTACTCCACTTCACTAGTTCTGGTATGTCACCCTTAGAAGACAGAGAAAGAGAAGAGCATGGAAAGGAAGAAGGTGGAGTAGGAGGGAGAGGAGGAGAAAGAAAAGAAACAGCTTGAGCCTCTCTTTAAAACCTCCGAAAACATAGGGTCACCAGAACATGTTCTAGGACTGAACAATTATTGGTTAAAAAACCGTTACCAGACAAGGGGCAGGGCTAGATGTCCCCAGTAACTCCCACTCTATCCAAACCACAAGCTGGCTCAGGAAACAGCAAATCGCCCTGTAGGCTGACCCCAGCTTAGATGTGTAACCAACAAGCTACTATCCACAGATACGTCACTATCCAATGTCAGCCATCAAGTATAGAATTTTCTTCCTCATCAATAATTGTAGCATACATCTTTCCTTCAATTTAACACAAAGCAGATAGAAAACCCCTCCTTCCTAGCCCCTCAGGCCAGCTCTCAGAATGAACGACCACCCCCATAGCATTTGGAGGTCACGGTTTTCTGATGACTGTGAAAATGAGGAGGAGAGGAGGTCTTCAAGAGGAAATGCCTTTCTAAGGCAGGTACACGATGAAGTCCTTTGGCAATGCCGGAGCCTTGCCTCTGGTCTCCTTCCGCAGAGAAAGCCTGCCTTGCAAAGAAAGCCTGCCTTCCGCTTCGACCAGCACCTGCTAGTCCCTGGGGCCCTTCACAAGGACTGCGGCACAACCTTGGCAAAGATGCTGGGACTGTTTGGGCAGGCAAATGTCTGCCTCTGGTGCTTAAGAAGAGTCGACCTGACTCCAGCAGAGACCCTAAGTAAACTGTCACCTGTCAATCACTTGACCTAAATACCCCAGCCACTGGGGGAAAATAGGAGGGAGGGGGTAGTCTGAGCATGCTCAGTAATCGGGATGACATCATTTAATCAATGCTGAGGCCGGGAAGGCTGCATCAGCAGCCTCGAGCAGGCTGCCAGGAACGTGTCAGCGGGGATCGGGAGGCTCCCATTAACTCGGTCCCTCCCCACGGGACTCGCATACAAAGAGGGTACCGTCAGCTACACACGCTGGGAACAGAGGAGGGGGAAGGGTGGGGGTGGGGGTGGGGGTGGGGGCGGGGAAAGCTGGTTTATTTCATTTGACATATTCCTTTAAGAACTAAAACCCAAAGGTATTCCCTCCCCGCACCAGCAGCCGCGCTGCAGAAATGGAGCCAAGTCTGGGGAAGGGAAACTTGGGAAGGGAGATCAAAAGCGAGGGGGCCCCAGCCACACAAAGTAACTTGTTCTTTGAGTACAGAGGCTATTTGGCTTCGTTTGGGATCCCCGGTCCCACAGATGCGGGTGGGCGTACAGCCTCCTCACCGCCCAACATGAAACACACCCGAGGGTCTGCGGACACCAGGTGGGGGTCGCCCCACCGGGGAAGAGTGAGACTCGAGGTCCAAGTCAGGACAGCCTGGGTTGAGAGGAAGCAAGAGGAGACACACGAAGCCTCCGGGAGAGGCCACCAGTGTTCCCCCAGCCCCCGCCTTCCGCGTGCAGAGCAAGGTGAAACGCCGCGGGGAGCCAATTCGACACGGCTGTGGGAGCTCGGTGCAGAGGCTAGGATTTTTCCAGTAGCTTTTTTCCTTCTTTTACCAAAACTGTGAGAAGAGGCAAAGTGCTCTATAAATCAAAACGATACCTGGAATCATTTGTGGGTTACAGAGCTCATACTTTAAGGGGAGTCTGAGCTTGAGGATAACGCGAACACACTACCCACGCGACTTGGCCAGGGCGGGGAACAATAGACCCACTCGGGCCCCCACCCCAATAACAATGGCGGCGCCGAACCCTTGCTCGCCCCCTACCCCCTCTGCCGCCACCTGGGGCCGCCCCGGGGCCTCCAGTCGACCCTCAACTCGCCCAGGAGGGAACTACAGGGTGGGGGATTCTCTTCAAGTCCACCCTAGAGGGCAGCTCCCAAGGGATGTCCAAAGGGGCTGCCCGAGCATCTCTGCCCGGCCTGGGGCATCGGGGCGCCCGGCTGGGGCGCGAAGCATCAGGGAGGCCAGACTTCACAGCCACTTACCCCGATCACCACGGTCTCCTCGCCTTTAAATTTGGGGATGAATTTGTCCCCGCGGAGGATCTCTGCTTCGTTTAGTGGCCGGAACCGGCACATCACTTTGATGCTGCATTCGGCTGGATCCGCCATCTCGGCCGGCGGCAGGGAGGGGGCGCAGGGATGGGTGGGGGGCCGCGGTTCGGCACAACGAGGGAGAGCGGTTGAGAACCGCACCGCCCCCAACAAGGCCGCTTCCCGCAGCCTAGACGACGCTTCTCAGCAGGTCATCGCGAACTCGGCTGGCTGGGCAGCTCCGGCCGCTCCGGCACCTTGTAGGTGGGCAGCCTATTAACCTTTGGCCCAGCCGGCTGCAGACCTGCCTTTCCTGACCCTGCGCTGCGCCCCAGGCCCACCTGCCCACGACCACGCGGCGGGCGGACGAGGCGATGCGCAGGGAGCCAGCCTCTCCCTACTCAGACCTCCCGGGCTCCTGCGAGCTCAGCCATCCTGCATCAGCACCAGCGCGCTCGGTCGCCTCCCCGACCCGCCCCTTCGCCCCGCCCTGCCTGGGCACAGCCCTGGTCGGTTACGTCACTGCGGGGATCCGCCCCACCCTCGCTCAGGCTCCGAGAGCGAAGCATCCTGGGACTTGTAGTCGCTGCACCTGCGGGTGAGAAGACTTGGATGCTTGGAGTTGGCTTTAGGGGATAGCGGCGGTGCCTAGGGTGACGCTTCCGAGAACCTGCAGATCTTGGGTGGCTGCCCAAGTCGATAAAACGATGAATGTCACATCCAATATTCCCGGTCAAAATCTCTATAATAAGGTCTATATTATCTCCTTACATCTTTTCATGATCCCACAGGAAAGTCCCCTCTTAAGACCGTGTCCAACCAAACAGTTATGGAGCATTTTCTTTGTGCTCAACAGTTTTTAAGCGTTGTGAGGAAATTAGAAGGGAATTGAGATTTGCATGGATTTTGAAGCCAGTAATTCCTGAAAAAGCTTGTTCATACATATTTTTGGGGGTCGGGAACTCCGTTAATACGTGATGAAAGTTAGGGACCTTTTCCATAACGGAAACAAAGACAAATAAACCTGTACACACCCACAGATTTTTTTCATGCTATTTTAGAGGGTCACCCTTGCCTGGAAAATCCCATGAACGGAGGAGCCTGGTAGGCTGCAGTCCATGGGGTCGCTAAGAGTCGGATACGACTGAGCGTCTTCACTTTCACTTTTCACTTTAATGCATTGAAGAAGGAAATGGCAACCCATTCCAGTGTTTTTGCCTGGAGAATCTCAGGGACGGGGGAGCCTGGTGGGCTGCCGTCTATGGGGTCGCACAGAGTCGGACACGACTGAAGCGACTTAGCAGCAGCAGGGACAATCGAACCCTGCCTTTAACACCCAGGTTAAGAAACTCTTAATTACTAGTATTTATTGTATAGTTTTGGAGAAGAAAATGGCAACCCACACCAGTATTCTTGCCTGGAAAATCCCATGGACACAGGAGATTGGCAGGCTCCAGTTCATGGGCTCACAAAGAGTCGGACACAACTAAGCAACTAACTGTTGTATAGTTTACACACCCTCTCCCTAACACCTATTTATAATCCTGTAGAATGAACAGATACATTATCAAGTCCAAAGTCCTTTGCAAACTACATCCAGGTCCCACGATCAGATTTCTGTCTACTTAATTAGCCTCATCTCTTACTGCTTCTTGTCTTGACATTTACACTCTGATAAACACCAAACTACTTGTGGCTTCTTCTGTTTAAATTTACCTCTTGCTCTGCTTGCTTCTTGTACTTTGTTTAAGCATTTACTCTCCTGAAGTCAAGCATTCATGCCTATCAGTAAGTATGTATACTAGGGCTCTTACCATGGAAGGTGATAGAAATCCACCCAGAGCCACTGAGTCTAAAGGAGAACTTGGGACTTCCTTGGTCCATTGGTTAAGATTCAGTGCTTCCACTGCAGAGGGCATGATCCCTGGGTCAGGAAGATCCCCTGGAGAAGGGAATGGCAACCCACTCTAATGTTCTTGCCTGGAGAATACCATGGACAGAGAAGCCTGGCGGGCTATGTCCTTGGGGTAGAAAAGAGTCGGAAAAGACTTAGCAACTGAGCACACACAGACAATATAGGCTTTAGATCACTATAGTGATAATCCTCTTGCAAATTATAAGTGTATCAAATTAACAAGCTGTATACCTTAAACTCAAGCTTCCCTGGTGGCTCAGTGGTAAAGAATCTGTCTACAGTGCAGGAGATCTGGGTTCAATTCCTGGGTTGGGAAGATCCCCTTGAGGAGGGAATGGCAACCCACTCCAGTAGTCTTGCCTGGAGAATTCCATGGACAGAGGAGCCTGGAGGGTTACAGTCCATAGGGTCACACAGAGTTGGACAAGACTGAAGTGGCTAAGCAACAGCAGCAGATACCTTAAACTTACACAACATTATAAGTCAATTATGTTGCAATAAAGCTGGAGAAACAAACAAATTAGTAATAGATTTCCCCAGGGGAAGGAGTAAAAGGTGGGGGGAGGCATTGAGGTCCCTGGTTAATTCCCTGACATCCATCCCACCCCTCCCTACTGAAAAGCTAGAACACACTGTGGACAAATGTCCCCACCTCTGGGCATGGCTTTGGTTAGTCTCATCAAAATTCCATACTCAGGGATGGGCAGGATGAAGCCAAGGAGATAGAGGAAAAGTTTGCCAAATTTTTGGAAAGACATTCTATTTCCTAAAATTTCTCTCCCTGTCTGGAGGATAATATTCCACATTCAATTGCTACTGAAACATTTTGTGACTGTGTGGAGAACAAAGCTTAGGATGAAGCCAAGCTCTGGACAACAGAGCCAATAGACCAAAACTCCTGGGTCTTTGATTATATGATCAAGCCACCGAGATTGAACAACCCAAAGCACACCCTTCTCTAGACTTCTTTCTTGAGCCAGTAAATTTGCCTGTTCAAGTCAGCTTTCTGTGAATCGCAGCAAAAGGGTCTTATCTGATACCGGAAGATATGCAGGGAAGAGGTGAGCAAGGGACAGTCTGAAGGTCAGATTAAATTTACATGCCCAGGACAGTGAAAAAACCCATGTGACCAGAGTGAAATTCATGAGCAGTTACATCAGAGGCTAAGTGAAACAAGCCAGAGAAAGAAATACTGTATGATCTCACTTACATGCAGAATCTAAGAAAAACAAACCAAACATATAGATACCGAAACCAGATTGGTAGGTTGCCAAAGTGGGGGATGAAATGGGTGAAGGAAGTCAAAAGGTACAAACTTCTGGGACTTCCCTGGTGGTCCAGTGGCTAAGACTCCAAGCTCCCAATGCAGGCGGCCTGGGGTTTGATCCCTGGTCAGGGAACTAGATCCCACTTGTGATAACTAAAGATCCCACATGACACAACAGAGACCCAGTACAGTCAAATAAGTAAATAAATGTATTTTTTTAAAGGTGCAAACTTCTAGCTATAAGATAAATAAATCCTAGAAAAAAATTTATGGGTATATCAAAGAAGAAGGGAAGGGTGGGATGAATTGGGAGGCTGGGATTGACCTATGTATATACACTACTGATACCATGTATGAAATAGATCACTAATGAGAACCTGCTGTTCAGCACAGGGAACTCTACTCAGTGCTCTGTGCCTATGTGCATGCTAAGTCATTTCAGTTGTATCTGACTTGGCAACCCTTCGGACCGTGGCCCACCAAGCTCCTCTGCCAATGAGATTTTCCAGGCAAGAATACTGAAGTGGGTTGCCATTTCCTCCTCCAGGGAATCTCCTCAATCCAGGGATCAAACCTGTGTTTCTTATGTCTCCTGCACTGGGAGGCAAGTTCTTTACCACTAGCAGTGACCTAAGTCGGAAGGGTATCTAAAAAGCAGGGGATATATGTTTATGAATACCTGATTCACTTTGCTGTGCAGCAGAAACTAATACAACATTGTAAAGCAACTATACTCCAATTAAAAAAATGTTTTTAAGATAAATAAGTCCTAGAGATATAATGTACAGCATGGTGACTATAGTTAACAATACTGCGTTGCATGTTTGAAGGTTGCTAAGAGTAAATCTCAAAAATTCTCATCATGAAAAAAATTTGTAACTAGGTATGGGGATGGATGTTAAATAAACTTATGGTTTCACAATACATATATATATGAATACAATGCTATATGTCAATTATATCTCAATTTTTAAAACTATTTTAACAGTGAAGGGAAAGGAAACTGATTTTTAGAAAAACTTCTTGAACCACTCTGGCCCACAGAAGCCTCTGCTCTCTCAGGCTGTCAGTCCTTTGATTTTGTACCTGAGCTCAACTATCTTGCAGTGACATTCCTACTGTGGTCTGGTTCAGTCCTCTAGTTCCTTTGTCTACATAGCATTTTTCTTTCTGCCAAATATGTCTTGCTGCCTTATCTATGTTGTGGAAATCATGCAGTATTTATGTGCTTTATAAAAACATTTTCTGGATCATCGGTCCATGCCCACCGTGATCACAATAATGGCAAGGACAAATGAATGAATACATGAACCTGGAAATAATGATCTTGCCTTGTAGGTGGAGCCTTGGGCTTAGGACCTACAATTTTTAAATAGAATTTGGAAGCTCATTTTCTCTTCTTTTCTTTCTTTTAAGTATTTATTTTGGCCAGGCCCCACAACATGTGGGATCTGTTACTTGAACCCAAGTCCCTACACTGACCACACAGAAACCTACCACTGGACTACCAGGTAAGCTCTTGGACCTGCATTTCCATTCATTCTGCTGCTAACAAGTTCTGTGACTTTGGGAACGATATTCAGCTTCACTGAATGATTTTTTATACCATCTGTTGAAATGGTGCTGAAAATATCATCTCTTCTGGATAAGTGAGAATTGAAAGAGAAGTATGTGCCCAAATGCTTGGAAATAAAGTCCAGGAGAAGTTGTGAAGAGATTGGGAGAATCACTGCTTCTAAGAAAACATGAGAAGAAGAAAGAAAAGTATGTATTAGTACAAAGGGAATTATTCCAAGGCCCAGCCTAAGAACAGGCTCAAAATGGCAACTCAGTAAATGTCTTTCATGCATTCATGCATTATTTACTCATTTATTCAACAAACGTGAATTTCCCATTGCAGCAATGAATCCCTGAGGGTCCTGGTAAAGGCACCATCTGCTTCAGGGCTGGGTCCAGTCCTGCTGTCCTGAATTTTGCTCATGGTTATGTGAAGAGGTATGGGGACTTCCCTGGTGGTCCAGTAGCTAAGAGTCTGCCTTCCCAATGCTGGGGGCCCGGGTTCAGTCACTAGTCGCGGAACTAGATCCCACGTGCCACAGTTAAGAGTTCACATGCTGCAATTTGAAGATTGAAGATTAGAGCGTCACAACTAAGACCCAGTGCAGCCAAAATAAAGTTAAGAGGTGCAATACGCTTTCAGGACAGCACCTACTCCACTGCTATCCTTCCTGGCCCAGCAAAGCCTTCTTGAAGCTGGAATGTAAAGGCCCTTTGAGGGCAGTTAATGAACTGAGGAATTACGGGTAAAGGCACAAGGAAAGGGCCTCAAACAGATTCCAAGTTCCCCAGCCACTATTTCTTCCAACACCTCCACAAGTAACACCTGCTTGACCCTAAAACTTCAGTGTTGAGATGAGACAGAAAATAAATAAGGAATTCTCTGAATCATTCGGGAAAAAGTGAACAGTCTCCCTTTGACTGACTTTAGCCTGATAGAAATCAAGGCATGTGAATCCCACCCCATCCCCCCTTGTCTCTGGAGTGATCAGAGTCATTTTCTGAACACTCTGCTTCTCTTTCAGCTCAGTCCTAGATAACAGTTTCTATCCCAGTCTCCACTGCCAGTGAGAAGTGCAAATTGAAGCAATTATCTGGATTGTTCAAGGGAAAAAAAAGCCTCAGAAATCCTTCTGCCTGAGTGATCTAGGTAATTGCTTCAATTTTCACATCAGCTCCCCATCTTAGGCAGTCACTGGGATTGTCATTTAACTTAAACCCTGGGGTCTGCAGGTTCTGATGTGGGTTTAATCATTTCTGATGGCCTGCGCCCAGCTCCATACCTGTAAGTACAAAAAATATCTGGCCCTAGTGAAGATTAAAAACCAAATGAACAGGTGGAAATGTTTTTTAGTGTTTAAAATCCCTTTAAAACTTGCAAAAAAATAAGTCTATTTCCACGGAGTGGAAAATCAGGATATCTTTTAAACTATAGCACCTCAAGATGTCCAGATAACCCAGCTCTGCGGGGAAGAAGCAAAGACTCACTTCCTTTTGTCATGACATTAGCTGATCTGAAAGAGAAAGCATGTTTTCTTGCCTGTTTCCTTGGAGAGGAGCTGACATATCAACTGAGATTTATTTTACTAGATTAAACCTTTACTATTAATTCCTGCAGAAAAAAAAAAAAAGAGAGAGAAAAAATCCAGGGCACTGGATGAATAAGATGGATAACTATTGACTCTAAAGAGGGAGAGGAGAGAGAAAAGCCAAACTCTTTTATGTCCTAGGGGTGGAGGTAGGGACCCACCTGTGCAGGACTCTGGCTACCAGGCACTAGGCCTAGTTAGGAGTCAAGATACAGGAGGTGAGGGGCATGGGGGCCCCTGCCCTTCTCCGGGCTGGCAGCACAATCCTAGTGTGACCTGAATGTCAGTGATTCCCTCATTTTTTAGCAACTGTATCTAACTTCATTCAGTCCCTACTTGGAGACAGAGTTCAACACTGCTGCTGCTGCTGCTGCTGCTAAGTCGCTTCAGTCGTGTCCGACTCTGTGTGACCCCATAGAAGGCAGTCCATCAGGCTCCCCCGTCCCTGGGATTCTCCAGGCAAGAACACGGAGTGGGTTGCCGTTTCCTTCTCTTCAACATTGCTAGTTCCTCTAAAAATCCACTCTCAGGAAAGCATTAGAAGTAATTCAACTTTACTGAAAATGTAACAGGAATCACAGATTAGGGATTTCTATTGCACACTCCACAGAGAACTATTTAAAAATCAGACTCATGTCTCCGAAGTTCCACCTCCATCGTGCACCAGGGAGGGTCTCTTCATCCCAGCGCCCATGCGAGCCTGATGCAGAGCTAGTCCGTGGTGTCCCAGCTCCATTGCAGCCTCTAACTCATCAGTGTGCTCGGCAAATATATGGGGCTTCTCTAGTCAGCAGCCCCATCCTCCTCAGACACCATCAGAAAAGGAATAAATATAAACACATCTCCTATCACCAACAATGGAGAAACATAGCAGCATCCTCAGCAAATCAACTCGTTGTAAATATGTTAAATAAAGACCAAGAATTCCAAGATGGATGTGGTTCCTATGGAGGTTCTCCTTTACCTTTTGAAACAGTGAGTGAGATAGTTTTCTTCAACAGAAGTCAGAGAAAGTACCCAAAGATGAGAAGCCTTTTCTTCAACACTGGTATTAGTTACCTACTGCTGCATAACAAATTACCCCAACAGCTAGCGAACAACATTCACAGTGGGTCAGGAATTGGGCATCCCTTAGCTGAGTCCTGTGGCCCAGGTTTCATCTTTCATGCAGCCATGGTGGCAACCATCTCTAGGCTCAAACTGGGAAGGATCCATTCCTTGCTCATTCTTGTGGTTTGGGGCAGGATTCCATTCCTCTCTGGTTGTTGGCCAGAGGCTACCCTTTGTTTTTTGTCCAGTGAGCCTCTCAAGAGCTGTAGATATCATCAGAGCAAGTGAGAGAGAGAAAACAAGACCAAAATCACAGTCTTTCATAGCTTAATCTCATCCAGTGATGTTTCCATACTTCCCTGATTAGATGTAAATCACTAGGTCTAGCTCACTTCCAAAAGGACGAGATTACACTTTGGTGTGATTATCAGGAGGCATGGCGCATAGGGGGCAATCTTAGAAGGCTGCCTATCACAACAACCAATAAATGAATTAGCTGTCACTTACCTGTCATTTACATTGAAATAGGGCAGAGAGTAGACCTAAGGAGTACAACTTTGGAAACAGACCCTTCACTCAAAGAGCTTCAGTCTAATCGGGAGACAAGATATACAGAGATTAAAAGAGAAACTGCCATTCTAAACAACAAAAAACTTAAGATGGCTCCTATCAAAGGAAAAAATATACTAAACTTCATAAAAATATAAAATGCTATATATCAAAAATCATACACAGGGACTTTCCTGGTGGTCCAGTGGTTAAGAATCCACCTGCCAATACAGGGTACACAGGTTCAATCCTTGGTCAGGGAACTAGATCCCACATGCCTTGGGGCAACTGCACCACAGCTACTGAGCCTGCACTCTAGAGTCCATGCCCTGCAATGAGAGGCCACTGCAATGAGAAGTCCACGCACCGCAACTAAAGTACACTCAGGGCAATGAAGACCCAGTACAGCCATAAAATATAATAAACAAACAAGTAAATAATCAGCTAAGGAAGGTGTTGCAACATATATGACAAAGAGTCGATATCATTAATAAAGGATGCTTACTAATCAATATGACAATTGTAATGTACAACAGAAAAAAAAAACAGCCAAGAGCATAAACACTCAAGAAACAAAAGAATTAAATGCATGAAAAACTATTCAGCCATATTACTAACCAAAGGAATGCCTAGTAAATCGGCAAAGATTATGAAGAGTAACAACACCCAATGTTGTAACGCAAAGAAGGCAACTTTCTCTTACCCTACTGATAGGAGGGGAGATATGTACAATTCTTCTGGGAGGGCAACATAAATCAAACCCTGAAATGTGTACAGATGCAGACTTCCTACTGAAAGTGACAGAAATACCAGGCAAGCAAGCATTTGTACCTTCAGGGAACAAGAAGTGCAAACTTGAAAGGAGACATCTGAGAACTAAAATTGGAAAAGTGCATTTATTCCAAATTACTGAGAGCCTTGGGCCACAGGTGGTGATGTCTGGGTGGCATTCAGCTGACAATGGGAAATCACTGGAGGTTTTTAAGGAGAGGAGTGACCAGGTGAGAAAAGAGTTCTAAGTCCAGTTAGCAACGCCAATGAGATACAAATCCAGGGAAAGAACTGGAGAGATTCATCACTCTCTCATCCCATGGATCCACTTTGGCTTCACTGTACAGCAGAGCCAAAGCAATAGCCCTTCCTACTGAATGGGGATCAGATGGTAGCTTCAGCCTTTTGGTCTCACTCACAGAGGCCTGAACAACAACTATGTGTTGTTTCTTGCCAATCTATGACTCACTGCACATTTCTGCTGACCTGGCTGGACTTTCTCACATTTCAGGGGATCAGCTGGCTGTCAGTTAGTCTAAGATGGTCCAGTCTCCTCTCCACGTCTCTCCACGACCCCAGGAAACAAGCCTTGGCACGTTTTCACAGTGAGGTAGAGTGACCAAGCCCAACTATGTAAAAGATTAGGTACAAATGTGCATGTACTTTCCAAGCCTCTACTAGCCTCATACTTGCTAACACTGGCCAAGACAGAGTGAGAGAGAACTGCAAAATCCCAGGGCAAGGCTGTAAATATGAATTGAACAATGTCCCCCTCAAATTCATATGTTGAAATACTAATTCGACCGTCTCTGGAGATGGGGTCTTTGGAAAGGTAATTAAGGTTAAATGAGGTCGTAAGAGTAAGGTCTTAATCTGATAGATTGTGGCCTTAGAAGAAGAGGAAGATGCAACTGTAAATGGAATTGTTTCTTGAATTTCTCTTTCTGATCGTTCATTGTTAGTATATAGAAATGCAACAGATTTCTGTGTATTAATTTTGTAACCTGAAATTTTACTAAATTCATTCATGAGTTCTACCAGCAACCTAAATGTCCATAGACAGAGGAACGGATAAAGAAGATATAGTACATATATACAACCTAATATTACTCCGTCATGAAAAAGAATGAAATAATGCCATTTGTAGTAACATGGATGGACCTAGAGATTGTCATGCTGAGTGAAGTAAGTCAGACAGAGAAGAAGAAATATTGTATGACATCCGTTATATGTGGAATCTAAAAAGAAATTATACAAATGAACTTATTTACAAAGCAGAAAGAGACTCACAGACTTGGAAAACAAACAGTTGTTGGAAGAGGGGATGGGAGGAAGAGACAGGGAGTTTGGGATGGACATGCAGACACTGGTCTATTTAAAGTGGATAACCAACAAGGACCTACTGTATAGCATATGGAACTCTGCTCAATGTTATGTCGCAGCCTGGATGGGAGAGGAGTTTGGGGGAGAGTGGGTACATGTGTATGTATGGCTGGGTCTCTTTGCTGTCCACCTGAAACTATCACAACATTGTTAATCAGAAATAGTCCAATACAAAACTGAAAGTGAAAAAAAACAAAAAAAATGAAGTGGAAGAGAGAAATACCCTCCTCTCTCTCTACCATGTGAAGGCACAGTGAGAAGGTGACCATCTGTAGCCAGAGAGCGCTCACCACAACCTGACCCTGACGGAACCTTGATCTTAGATGCCCCCATCTCCAGAACTGTGAGGAAATAATTTTCTGTTGTTTAAACTCCCCAGTCTATGGCATTTGGTTATGGCAGCCCAAGCCGACTACGGCGTGGACACACAGAGGCCGTTTACTACCATGAGGAGGGCGGAAGGAAACAGAAAGCAGGGAGGAAGGGAGGGGAGGAGGGAGGGATACTTATTCTTAAATATGTGTAGGCAGGGGTGGTATGAATTAGGTGTTTGGGACTGACATATACATACTACGATGCATAAAACAGATAACTAATGAGAACCTACTGTACAGGGAACTCTACTCAATTCTCTGTGGTGACCTAAATGGGAAGGAAATCCAAAATAAGAGGAAATATATATGCATAGCTGTAGAGCTATATATATGCATTTGCTGTAGAGCAGAAACTAACACAACATTGTAAAGCAACTGTACACCAGTTAAAAAGCATGTGTAAAGTTGGGAAAATGAATACACTCCATCCTCTTTCATCTCAAAGTGGACCATGTGCCCTGCACACATCTGCAGTCTCCATCTGCGAGCAGGGTGCGGTCAGAAGGTGAGGATCAGGATCAGGGAGCAAGAAGGGCCTTGACACTGACTCGATTTATTTCAAAAATACACTGAAATGGTTTGGGGATTTTCCATGCGTGGGACAAAATAAATTGTGTGAACGGTTCCTGTTCTCCCTGGAGGCCTCTCATCACGGCCCACTCTTTGCCTATCTTCTAAATGTCAGGTAAGCCTGAGGAGTCTTAAAAAGCAAAATGTGTCTTCCTATTTAAAAAAAGTTTGAGGATACCTACAGGCCTCCCTGCCCTAAAATATAAATATTAAAAAATGGCTCTAATGAGCAAATCTACATACACACACACACACACACACACACATATATATATATATTATATTTTTTTTTTTTTTTTTTTGGCCACACCACCAATGCATGTGGAACTTTCCCTACCAGGGAATCCTGCACCCCCTGCAGTGTAAGCAAGGAGTCTTAATTATTGGACCACCAGGGAAATTCTACTTTAATATACTTCTGGTTGAGTTATTGGAAGATCCAAATCAAAGGAAAATATTTATACTGATCGTAAGACTCCACCATAGGAAACTGTACTGCAGAGCTTTAAGAATTTTCAACTCAAAAATAATATGTATATTCTTGCTACCACAGGAGCTACTAAGATAAGCAAGGCATGGCGCCTGCCTTCCTAGAATTTACCGTCCAGGGGAGAAACAGAGACCTGGAAAATAACTGAATCTGGGGTTTCAGAGGAGTCGACCTGTCATGGTCACAGAGTAAGGCCATGTCCTTGTGGAAGAGAGGTGGGGTCTCCACTGCCAGACCCCGGAAGAGCGTGGCAGGCCTCGGGCAGGTAGGAGAAGGCTCCAGCTTCTCTCAGAGCTCCCTGCTTGGAATCCTCGACATCAAGGGGGGCCAGTAGTGCTGGGACTTGAGACAGCCGGGCTGCATGAATGCAAACTCCTGTGTGTAACCACAGGTCCCCTTCTGTGTTCACGTGTCAGGAGTGAGAGAATGGAGGCTGAGGAGCGAGTATTGCTTCTCTTCCTCTGGGGGAGGGGGGTCAGCTCACCAAGGAAGGGAGGGCGGTGCCTCAGTCACCCAGGGAAGGTCACTCCTGGCCGCTTCATCCCAATACCTCTAGAGCATATTGGGAGCAAAAATGATGCATCTAGATGGAAATATGATTGGGGGTTGGAGACTGAAATGGGGGAAGAATCAACGTCAGAAATGGACACTGAGAAGAGTCTCCAGCAGTGGTAGAATTAAAAAGTAGGGGATGATGAGGGTTAACAGAAAACTGTAACAAGTGGTATCTCTGGTGGATTTGACAGATAAGAAGCAACATCTTCTGTCATTTTGACTTGTCATCATCTAGAAATGCCAACTCTGTAAAGATCCCACCACACCTGCCAGCAGAGACCACCCAACCCTTGGGTGCCACTTCTCTGAGGACCAGGCTGCCTGTACTCACTAGTCTTACCACCTCCAGGCAGAAGGTTGTCTCTGGTGGAAAAGCTTGGTAGGATGAAGAGTTTCCCAGAAGCAGAGCCCAGGGTAGGCAGTGCCATGGCAGGGGTTTCTTGAAGAGTGAAGGGAACAGATGAGTGAGGTGTGGTGAGGCCACAGGAGACTGGCTCTGGAATGGTCCCAAGAGGAAACTCTGACACATAATTACACCCCTGTGAGGAAGGGGGTAGTCTTTTGTATGCCTGTATTGGTCAGTCACTGGATGTGTGGAGTCCTCTCAGGTTAAGAGCAGGTCAGCTCTCTACAGAGGAGCTCTAGAGAGCTCCCAGCACCGGGGGAGGGGAGCACAAGCTGGTAAGGGGCTATGTGTGGGGCACCAGGGCGTCCACAACGGAGGCACATGCTCCGCAGAGAGAGAGACCTGTGAGTGTGCTGTGTTCAGAGCACAGTGCTGGTGTGTAAACGACGAGGCTGTAAGTGAGCATGGAATGAGATGATGCAGGAGAAAACAGTCACCTGTAAGACGTCAGCTACATGTCCCAGATCTCACAGGTCTGATGTGAAGACCAGATGGCGCACGAGGGACAAAATGGTACTCTAGAAACTAGAAGAGCTATACCCAGGGGCTAATAATTCAAGATTTGTTTTTGATAGTCATAAATCCATGCAAGAAGGACTGTGGATTAGGAATTACATTCCAGACACTGTGCTGGGCATTAGGGATTCAGCAAAACAAATATGCTCTCACGGAGCTTATGGTCTAGTGATGGCAACGGACACACAGTTCCACAGATGCCTATTGAACTGCAATTGTGGCAAGTATCAATACTTTGGAAAGAAAAGTGCAGAGTATGTGGTGGTGGTGGCTGGAGCAAGTGCCATTTAAACTAAGATGGGAGGAAGGATGGGGATAGAATTTGAGGTAGATGTGACAGGGGAAAGGATGCCAGTGCTTTTGAGTAAAAAAAGAGAAGCTTGTGGTTCTGGAGCAGGTAGATAAGCAATGGGGCTGGATAGTTCAGGGATCAAAGACTGAACCATGAAGATGTGACTAGATAGATTGTTAAGTGGATAGATCCATGGATAAATAGGTGGATGGATAAAGATAGAATAGATAGAATCTATCTGTATATAAATATATCTGATTATTGATCTGTAATCTAATAGAATTTATTATATCTGCTAATGCTGTCATAAACTGAAAATTGGGATTCATTTTTCTCCTCTTACTCCCTTTTAGATGACCAGACATATGTTTTCAGTTGATACTAACATTTGTTACAAATCATCACCATCAGGCAGAGGACTAGATTTCAGATTTCAGGTAGGATATTTTTAATTGTTCACCCACATCACTAAGCCCAGTGCATTCTTTCTGCAAAATATCGTTCCTGACAATCTTATGGTTGCTAGGGGAAAGGGTGATAGGAAGGGATAGTTAGGGAGTTTGGGATGGACATACACACATTGCTGTATTTAAAATGGATAACCAACAAGGTCCAACTATATAGGACAGAGAACTCTGCTCAATGTTATGTGCCAGCCTGGATGGGAAGGGAATTTGTGGGAGAACATGTAAATATCTGGCTAAGTCCCTTCACCGTTCACCTGAAATTGTCACAGCATTGTTAATCAGCTATACCCCAATATAAAATAAAAAGCTAAAAAAATAAAATGAAGTATAGAAGCAATAAATAATTAAATATTGTTCCTGTATGTCCCTCCTTATACATGCCTAGCAATTATCCTAGACTAAGCTCTCTTGACATCCCACCTAAATTACTGCAGGAGCTTAACTGCTTTCTCTGCACCATATACTGTGATCTCACATTTATCTGTCCAATGGCCACTCTAAAACTTAATTCCATTTTTATTATTCCATAAATTACACATACATAAGGCAACATACAAAAATGAGAGGCACAACTATAGAGAAAGGGAAAGCAAAGTTATACGCAATTGCAGGAAAAATGATTACTACCAACACCACCTTCAAATAATGAGTTAGCTACAAAGCTAATAGACCAAATATGCAAGTTCAATAAAGTGGTCAGATGAAGAATAAGTGGATGAAATCACTGATTTTTTTCTGCCCATCAGGAATACTCAGCTTCATAAGGAAGATGAAATGTCATTAACAAGAGCTCAGGGTTTCATGTAAAGGTGGAAAGAAACAGACACTTGCCTTATGTAAACAATAGAGAAGGGGCTGCGATCCAAAAGTCTATAAGCAATAAATGCTGGAGAGGGTGTAGAGAAAAGGGAACCTTCTTACACTGTTGGTGGGAATGCAAACTAGTACAGCCACTGTGGAGAACAGTGTGGAGATTCCTTAAAAAACTGGAAATAGAACTGCCTTATGATCCAGCAATCTCACTGCTGGGCATACACACTGAGGAAACCAGAATTGAAAGAGACACATGTACCCCAATGTTCATCGCAGCACTGTTTATAATAGCCAGGACATGGAAGCAACCTAGATGTCCATCAGCAGATGAATGGATAAGAAAGCTGTGGTACATATACACAATGGAGTATTACTCAGCCATTAAAAAGAATACATTTGAATCAGTTCTAATGAGGTGGATGAAACTGGAGCCTATTATACAGAGTGAAGTAAGCCAGAAAGAAAAGCACCAATACAGTATATACTAACGCATATATGTGGAATTTAGAAAGATGGTAACAATAGCACTGTATGCGAGACCACAGAAGAGACACTGATGTATAGAACAGTCTTTTGAATTCTGTGGGAGAGGGAGAGGGTGGGATGATTTGGGAGAATGGCATTGAAACATGTATAATATCATATTTGAAACAAGTCACCAGTCCAGGTTCGATGCACGATACTGGATGCTTGGGGCTGGTGCACTGGGACGACCCAGAGGGATGGTATGGGGAGGGAGGAGGGAGGAGGGTTCAGGATGGGGAACACATGTATACTTGTGGCGGATTCATTTTGATATATGCCAAAACCAATACAATATTGTAAAGTTAAAAAATAAAATAAAATTAAAAAAAAAAAAAAACAATAGAGAAGGGCCCAAGCTCTGGTGCCGCACTGCATGGGTTTCAATTCCAACTCCACTTTATCACAGGTCAGTGAACCTCCTGTGCCTCAATTTACTCATCTATAAAATGGGGATGATAATCATACTACCTCAAAGGTTACTATGAGGATTAATAAAATAATACACATCAAGTATTATGTGTTAGAGCAATGTGTAGCAGAATAAGCTGTATAGAAGTGTTTGCTGTTATTTTTATTTTTTATTATTGGCTGTTAGCCAGCTGTCACCTGCCCTGAAATTTTGCCTTAAGCCCTGAGTCTCACAAATCCTTCCTTGAAAAGAGTCCTGTGATCTCCTAACCTCCATCTCTTGATTAAAACAGGGGTTCAGTGCAAGTCCAAGACTCAGGCACCATGCTAGCTCTCCTATCATTATTGGCCCCTTTTTAGTTAAGGGTATTTTCTCCCAAAGCGACCAAATTTGCAGTGATAGATACCACTCAGCAGCCAGCAAGGATGACATTTTACTATATTCAGTTCTAAGTTTAGCTCCTGGGAACTAGTCTCAAACACCTTCATTTAGAAGAGGATCTTTGCTGTATATTTGCATTTATAAAATTTCCATTTGAATGTAATTCTAGGTCCAAAATAATTACCTCTACAAGGGAGATTTTAAATGACAAAAGTTGTTTGTTTTTATCCTTTTCATTATCAAGTTCCAAAAACTATTAGGATCCAGGTCTCAGCTTGGGCATGCCAGATACAGACGTCCATTACCTTCACGTTCCAAAGGTTTTAAGATACTGTAATGGCTGCATCTGGATAGTTTGGCCACTGGAACATCAAGATGACAAGGAACCAAAGTTATCTGCTACCTGGAGGCCGCAAAGTATGCAGCAGGGCCTCCAAGCTAAAGATGAGTAAAAGAGATTACCTAGTGCCTGGAGAATCCCAGGGACGGGGGAGCCTGGTGGGCTGCAGTCCATGGGATTGCACAGAGTCGGACACGACTGAAGCGACTTAGCAGCAGCAGCAGCAGTGTTGTTTTACTGTCTGTTTATTTCTCCTTTGTTACTCTGAGCTTTCAATTATCTTCAAAGAATATCTTCTAGCCTCTTCTCAGCTGTGCCAGATGGAATTAAGGGAATAGTTGAATGCTGTATGGCCTCATACTTGGGTTGAACCCTCAAAAGTAAAGCAGTGGTCCCCAAAGTCAGCCCATAGGTAATAGTGAGAAAGCTGCAGGAGAGAAGTGAATCTCAGAGAGGCGATGAGGGCTTCAAGGTCTGGTTAGCACTCCTCACTTGTTGGTTCATCCCCTATAGTTGGCCTTAGATGATCTGGACTAGATTTTATTAGGCTAGCCATCTAATTACTTTCAGTCTAAAACTAAGTAGTATTGATCCAAGGAGGAATTTATATTAGGTATCAGGGCTCAGGGAATTAGAGGTAAGTGTTAATGAGAATTTAAAGGAAAGAGAGACCATTTCTAGATGTTGAGGGGTCAAGTACAATTTCTTAGAGGAGGTGACATTTGAGAGATATTTGAAAACAGTGGCTTCAACACACAAGGATTCATACTCACTGTAAGAAAGCAACCTAGGACTGATACGGTGGCTCTGGGAAATGACAAAGGACTCAGTAATGACAGTGAAACGTTTCCTATGTTTCTACTCTGCCATCCTCACCGTGTGACCTCCACCCCTAGAACTGCCTCATTGTCCAAGATGACAGCTAGCACTCCAGCCATCAAGACCATGTTCTAGTCAACAAGAAAGATGAAGGCTCACAGCCTGACTGAACAACCCCCTTTAAGCAGTTTTCTTCAAGACACAGGCAATACATCTACTTACAACTCAAAGATCAGAACTCACTTGGCTACACCTAACTGTTATATAGTCTTTTATCTGGGTACATTGCTGCCTAAAATAACATTGGAATTATGTGCTTGAGGAAGAAGGAGAAAATGGCTATTAAATCAGAGACCAACTCGTGGTCCCTGGCACAGGAATTCTGAACGTTTCTAAACAAAGTATGATATCGATCAAAATGCCCCAAAGAAAATACTTTATCAATGGGGTATAAAACTGGTTGGTGGGAATTTCACTTCCAGGATGGTATCACGAGGAGCTAGCGGATCCAGTCCCCAGTAAAACAAGCAAAGCTGATGAAAATCATTTCTAAAACAATCATTTGAAATCTTTGGAAATTGTCCTAAGGGCATACAACAAATGAAGAAACATTTATTCAAGAAAATATATTAACCTTGATAAGAACAATAGGATAAATATTTATTCAAGAAAATATATTAAACTTGATAAGATATGTCCAAGGCATATGAGCCATGACCTATGTCCTTGCTTTTCTTATCCCATCTCAGCTTGATGGAAGCTCTTCTCAAAAGAGGTGTGATCAAGAAGACAGGACTTCTTTCCCCTCATCTCCCAATCAACGGCTGTTGTATTTCACTGGGATAGGCAAGCCACTCTCCCACATTTCTCATTCCATTCAACTCCAGGTACAGGCGCTAGATTCTATTGAAAGCTTTCCTACTATCCAGCTTTAACACTTAGTATGGAGGTTCTATCTCAGGCTTGACAAACCAAAAACACAGGGGCCTCAGTCACCCCCATCCCAGTGCTCACTTGTAGGGCAGCAGCAAGCCAAGAAGACTAGGGTCTACCATACCAGCCATTGCTGAGTTGTGGCTCAGAAGTTTGCCCAAGGGAAAGGCAGCCCATAAGAAAAGAGAGCTCAAAGCTCTCATCAGGGCTTCCATGGTGGCTCAGATGGTAAAGCGTCTGCTTGCAATGCGGGAGACCCAGGTTCCATCCCTTTGTCAGGAAGATCCCCTGGAGAAGGAAATGGCAACCCACTCCAGTACTCTCGCCTGGAAAATTCCATGGATGGAGGAGCCTGGTGGGCTACAGTCGACGGGGGTAGCAGAGTCGGCGACTTCACTTTCTTTCTTTCAAAGCTCTCACCAAAGAACTTTATTTAAAACAGAGTGTGCAGTAGTTCAAGCCTAAGAGTGCTGTAGAAAACATTGAAAGCGAAAGTTGCTCAGTCGTGTCCAACTCTTTGCGACCGTATACAGTCCATGGAATTTTCCAGGCCAGAATACTGGAGTGGGTAGCCTTTCCCTTCCCCAGAGATCTCCCCAACCCAGGGATCAAACCCAGGTGTCTCGCATTGCAGGCAGATTCTTTATCAGCTGAGCCACCAGAGAAGCTCAAGAATACTGGAACGGGTAGCCTCTCTCTTCTCCAGAGGATCTTCCCAACCCAGGAATCAAACTGGGGTCTCCTGCATTGCAGGCAGATTCTTAACCAGTTGAGCTACCAGGGAAGCCCCTTATAGAAAATAATGGGTCCTTTTAATTAAGAACAATAAGCTTAAACATAGGCTAACTAGTTCACCAGACAGAACTATGGAAAGACGCTGATAGAAATAGCCCAACTGGGGGTCTAAACAAACCTCAAAGATTGCCTTAAAAAACTGGTCTTGCATAAAAAAACTCTGTCATGGCAGAATAGGAAGCTCCAAAAATCTGTCTCCCCACCTGGACAATGACTATCTAGCAGAAATTGCCCAATAAAGCAATTTTGAAGTTCTGGAGTCTACTGATAACCTAATATTCCAACTTGAGACAGTGGGTAAAAAGAGAGAGAGAAATTAAACTTCAATTTGGCAGAAGGATAAAAGTAATAAGGATTAGAATAGAGATTTTTTAAAAACTGAGAACAGAAAAGCAGAATCAATGTAATCAACCAATAGTTGATTCTTCAAAAAGATAAAATCAACGAACCTTTACCTAGACTGACCAAGAAAAACAAAGAGAAGGCTCAAAGTACTAAAATCATAAATGAAAGAGGCGGTTATTACTACTGGTATTGTCCCAATTTACAGATGAGGAAACTGAGGCTCAGAGAAACTAAGGAACCTGTTCAAGATCACACAGTAGCAACACTGGACTTCAAACCCAGGGCTATTTGGTGGAAGGTCTTGGATCATATCATATGATGTGATCTCTTTTCTTGATACACAAGGTGTAGTCCATGGACCGGCAGCATCAGCATCACCTCAGAGTTTGCTCAAATGCAGACTCTCAGGCTTCACTCAGATGTGTTGAATGCAGAACCTGCACTTTAACAAGATCTACCAGGAAGTCAAATGCATTTAGAATATAAGAGGCACTGCTCTATCTCGTCTTTAAAAGACTTTGACAAGTGTCCACTCCAAAGTCCAACTGCCTCACTTTACAGATGAGGAAACTGAGGGTAAGAGAGGGCTAGTAAAGTGCCCAGTATTCCTAACTCGATGTCTCTAAAAACAATGGAGACCATACTGCGGACTCTGGCCCATGTGCTGCTGAGGCCAGAAAAGGCAGTCACATCATGGGAGCTGTCAGTCAAGAATGACACTAAAATTCAAGAAAAAACACTGTCCCATTTGTCACAGGAGAACAACAGAGAGGCAGCTGCAGTCTCCCAGGGTCCACCGCCCTTGTAAGAGCCACGGAGATGCTTCCCCAGCCCCGATGTGAGCCCCTGGACGTTCTCACTTCTTTCTTTGCCTCTTCAGGGCTTGCCTATATGCTGTGCATACAGTGGGCACACAGTTCACAGCTGCTGACATCACTGACAACAGTGACAACAGTGGATAGGAGAGATTTGCACAGAGAATGAGGCCCCAACGAGAAGGGGTAAGCTGCAGACAAAACCTGCACATTTGCCTGGGGCAGCCGTGCCAGGCTTCCCTCTCCCATTCACCGCCTTTAATATTTATTACAAAGTCTTATGCTGCTTCAGCAACTCCTGGGCTTTTCCAAATTCTTTAACTGGAGTGCTGGTAAGTGTGCCAGCACTTTACTTTCTTGCATTGACCCCATTTCCTCTTCAATACCATTATTCCTGCTGAAACTGCCAATGTGTTTTTGGCTTTGAGCACTAATGGACATTGCACATCTGAGCCCTAAAGGATCAGCAAAAACTCTCTTTTTGGCCACAGCCAGGCATCTATGCCCAGTTCTTTCCATCTCCTGACCCCCAGGCTCTGCTTCCACTGGCCACTTGCACTTACCTACTTCCTCCTTTCAGACTCTACCCTCCTCTGGACAACAGTGGGGTGAGCATCCAGGGAGTTCCTTTCGACTGCAGAGGGAAGGTCAGACCAAGTGACCAAGGAGATGAAGAAGCCAAGAGGACAAAAAGGCCTGCAGAGCCTCAGACCCAGCCCACCCTCCACTCTGCCTGAGTCAGGAACATCCCCCGGTCACAGACCCATGCTGGCCAGCCTGACCCCACCCCTGCAGAGGAGGGAGCCTCGTGAGGGGCTTGCCTGTGCACCCAGCCCCATTCCTTTATACTGCTTGTGCTGGCGGTCCCTAGACCACTCCTGGATTCTGAATCCAGCTTTCGGCTCCAACCCTTGGTAATTTTCTGTTGCCTCCTTCCTGATCTGAGATTCTGGACTCAGGTCCTGAGATTTACAGAGCTTCTACATCATTCTCTAAGCTTCTGGCCTTTCTGACAGCAGCTCCTTATTGTTCAGGTTACCAACTACCTGCCTGAGTCCAAGCCCAGTGGTGGGCAGAACCCATCCCTGCTCACCTTTCTGGCCAGTGACTGGGACACAGGAGGCTGCCGCACATCCCGGATCCATGTGGACTCACCTCCTAGTGGCAGTCATACCTCGGGGGACAGAAAGGAAAGAACAGATACCTGGTCATTAGGCTTGAGGAACTGATGAAGTGGACACCTTGGAAACCCAAACAAGGCACAGGCAGGGTGCACACTGACGCCGCAGCCCCCTCGCCTGCACCTCTGTCCATACAGCTCTGACCCAACCTGGGAAACCTGACTTGGTGACAGGAGCAGTCAGCAAGGTCCTTTCCCATGACTCAGAACAGACGCACAGAGATGGTCCATGACCTCCAGGAATTTAGCACCAACACAGAAAGATGAATAAAGGTGAGTTGGATAAAAACCATCAGACCAAAGCCAAGTGAGGAAGACTGATACCACAGACAGGTCAGCAAGTGTGGGGGAGGGGGCAGGGACCATGTGAGCCCGTCTCTGGGCCAGCGACAAGTCAGGCCCTGTGAGCTCTGTGTGCAGCCTGGCTCAGGTGAAGGAAAGTCGAGAGCTCCTCTTGAACACCGACTCAGTAAGCCCCCACCACCACCCCTCCCCAAGTCCAGGCAAACCTCACAGCTCAGGTGAGACTATCGGAAATTGCTGACTAGATAGGAGACAGGACTGGCTGAGGACAATGGTGGAAAAGGAGCCTTGGGCCCATGGTCCTGCCATGAGGAGGCATTGAGGAAGGAAGGAAAGGGAAACCCAGGAAACCCAGGAACCCAGAGGGCCTAGCCAGGTAAGAAACGGTGGGTGAGGGCACAGGGCTGGAAGAAAGTGCATCAAGATGAGGATATTGAATGGGATCCATGAGCACGACACAGCACTGCTTTAAATGCAGTCAAAACAGCGGACAGAGAAGCTTAATGGTTAAAAGATGTGAGATGAATTCCCAAGAACCTGAGTGACAATCTTGGCTCTGTAACTTACTAGCTGCGTGACCTCGGATGTGTTAATTCACCTCTCTCAGTCTCAGTTCCATCACGGGTAAATTCCGGATGATACTGAAGTCTATTCAGGCTCTCACTGTCTGGTCCCAGCCTCAGCTCTGGGTCCAGGTGTAGCTGGGGCGTGGGTGGTGGGGGCCGGTTCTGTGGGATTCCCTCTGGGCTCAGAGGTTTGCTGTTGAGGAGCCCACCTAATCATTCTCAGCCTGCTGGCCTTGCTTTGGAAATGCAGGGAAGTTTAAGCCTCCATTAGAAACTCTCAGTGGAGTAGGAAATGGCAACCCACTCTAGTATTCTTGCCTGGAAAATTCCATGGACAGAGGAGCCTGGCAGATTACAAGCCTGTAATCCTTGAGGTCACAGAGGGTCAGACACAACTGAGCGCACACACCCATAGTGTGATTCTCAACCAAAAGCAGAATGGAGCCAGTGGGCCAGTGGCCTAGCAAGGGGGCAAGTTAACCTCCCCTACTTGAGACAGAAGAAGATCTAGGGGCATTCTGTGTGCTCCTTAGATATTCTGGGGAGTCCAGCCTCAGCAGTGACTTCCTTCACATCCTCTGGAGTGAGTCTCCCTGTCGCCACCCCTCTCTCTCTTCTCCCTCCCTCCTGCCTCCTGGGATCACTTTCCCCTAGACAAGGTCAGACACATCCTGGTCTCAGGCCCTGCATGCAGGGAGCACCCCCAAGACAAATGCCTTCCTTGTGAGGTGGCTGTAAGTACTAAAAGAGAAAATTCATGTAAAGTTCTTAGAAGAAAAAAAAAAAAAAAAACAGCCTCTGAGTGATCTAGAAAGAGAGGGGCCCCTGATACCTGAGATCTGGTCTGAGGCTCAAGGCTGTTCTCAGTGTTCTTAGAAACTCTTCTGATTCTCACAGCCAGGCCAGGTGCTCCCCTGTTGGACAATATGATCTCAGAGAACACCACCATCAGACACTGGTGTGCTGATGCTGTGAAGAAGTGAGAAAAGAATACTATCCCCGTGCAAACCACAGAGCACCCAATGCCTCGCTCCCTCCCACAGATCGTTGTAACTACCAGGCATAATGGAATATTTGTTATTTACTTTATCTTTTTTTTTTTTTAAAAGACATTATACCCTACTAGTAAACATATTGAAGAATCTCTTCTGGAACTTTATCCTGGACAATTATTTTCTATGGTATGAGACTGCTCTGAAGACAAAGTTTAACGTCATCATTGATAAGTCATGGTGGTAGTTTACAGCCCTAATAAGACCAGGTAGGAATGGCACTTCACCTCTGGGGTCTGCCTCTCAAAAACTCATCAGCCCAAACTAATCATGAAAAAAAAAAATCAAACAATCTCAAGTTGAGGGACATATCACAAAGTACTTGATTAATATTTCTCAAAACCATCAGGGTCAACAAAAACAAAACAACTCTGAGGAATTGTCATAGCCAAGAGGACTCTGAGGGGACACAAGGATCCCACCCATGACAGAGCAGTATCGTGGGTGGGATCCTGAAAACAGAAAAAGAACATTAGGTACAAACCAAGACAATCTGAATAAAGTATTGACTTTAGTTAATAATCATGTATCAACACTGGTTCCCTTATTGTGAGGAACATACCATATAACCTGAGGTGTTAACGATAGGGGATCCAGGAACTCTCTGTATTGTCTTATGTTTTCTGTAAATCTAAAATTATTGTAAAATAGTTCATTATAATGAAATAAATGAACCGATAAACACTGGGTACTGCATGTCTGATACACTATAACAGTAAATCCCTTTTTGTTTTTTAAGGTTCGAATTGCTTTTATTGGGGTGAGCGTGGCAGGCCCACCATGCATAACAGGAATTCCGAACAGTAACTGTGTTTTTCACCATGGAAAAACATCAGAGGGTGGCCTGCGCCACAGAATCACCTGGCGTGGAGGCAAGCAGGTGGCGTATGGGCCCTGCCCCAGAAAACTGAGTCAGAGATTCACGGCCAGCCAGTCCTGTGTGTGGCAGAAACATGTCATCACCTTTTGAGCTTTCAGTGAAGTTCTCGAAATGCATACACTTAAATTAAAAATTCAAATAATATCAAGTAACTAAGATGGAAGTCTGCCTTTATTCCCATTCCTCTTGCATTTATAAACACAGAGGGCCTTCTTTACACAAATGGAATCACTGGGGAATTAGCCAAGCACTGTGTTGTTTATTTCCCTCTGACTTTCACTGGACTTTCAAGGATCTATTTTCCCTACCTTAGTTATTCGAAAATTATGTATTCTATTTCTATTTATCTGATGTTACATTTACATTTTGACAAAAGATTTTTAAGCATATATCTTCTGTCACTGTTGAAAATTAATCAGCATCCATAATATCCATACTCAAACACTGTAATGCTATTACCAAAATTCCTGCTTTTTAAAAGTATCCACTATGGATAATTTCAAATACAGGCAAGAATAGACCAAAGAATACAGTGAATTCCTCTATACCTCTCAGCAGCTTCCACATGAGGTCCATGTTCTAATTCAGGGCGAATTTCATTTCATCTGTATCTCATCCACTTCCTCCTCCCATATGATTTTTGAAGCATACCCCAGATATCATATTATTTCACCTGTAAATTTTTAAATATGTCTCAAAAGAATATAAGGACTCCTTTTTAATATATAACTATAATAACAGTATCATACCTGAAAATCAACCAATAATATCAATTATCTAGTAAGTATCCAGAATTCTGTTTCATAAATGTCATTCACTGTTCCTTTCTTTTCTCTCTTTTTTTTTAACACATTGTTTGAATTGGAATCCAAATGAAGTCCACGCATGGTAATTGGTTGAAATGTGTCTGCATATTCTTTACTCAATAGGTTTCCTTTCCTTTTTTTTTTTTCCTTTTCTTACAATTATTTTGATGGGGAAAAAAAGGGTAGTTTATCCTACAGTTTCCCAACTTGGGATTTTGCTGACTGCATCTCATGGGGTGTTGAACAAGCCCTCTGTTCTCTGCATGGGTAGTCAGATACAGGCTTGAACAGATTCATGCTAGATTCTTTTGACAAGAATACTTGCTGGATGGTGGTGTGTGCTTCTGTCAGGATTCACACAATGTGTGGCTGTTTTGTGGGATGTTAACAGCTAGTAACACTCCAAGATCCAAAATTAGGATATTCAAAATCTACTATTTATTAGCTGGAATACTTCCATGAAAATAAATGCCACCTTATGTACCATTGCTCCACCTGCACAGTTAGTAAAGGGAAGTCAAGATATTAATAAATACTTAGTTCTTTCCTTTTATTTACTGTTTTCACAATGAAGGCTTGGTTCCCTAGCATCCTCCGATAGTGACCAATTAGGTTTACCTTTGTTGTCCTTGCTGGTTTAATACTATTATGTTGTCGTTCAGTCATTAAGTCGTGTTTGACTCTGCGACCCCATGGACTGCAGCATGCCAGGCTCCTCTGCCCTCCACTATCTCCTGGAATTTGCTCAAATTCATGTCCTTTGAGTCAGTGATGCTATCCAACCATCTCATCCTCTGTCTTCCCCTTCTCTTTCTGCCTTCAATCTTTCCCATTATTAGGTTCTTTACCAGTGAGTTGGCTCTTCACAGCAGGTAGCCAAAGTATTGGAACTTCAGCTTCAGCATCAGTCCTTCAGATGAATATTCAGGGTTGATTTCCTTTAGGATTGATGGGTTTGATCTCCTAGCAGTCCAAGGGACTCTCAAGAGTCTTCCCAACACCACAATTCAAAAGGATCACTTCTTCAGTGCTTAGACTTCTTTTTGGTCCAACTCTCACATCCATACATGACTACTGGGAAAACCACAGCTTTGACTAGATGTACCTTTGTTGGCAAAATAACACACAGTCTAGGCTTGTCATAGCTTTCCTTCCAAGGAGCAAGCGTCTTTTAATTTCATAGCTACAATCACCATCTGCAGTGATTCTGGAGACCAAGAAAATCAAATCTGTCACCGCTTCCACTTTTTCCCCTTCTATTTGCCATGAAGTGATGGGATCAGACGCCATGAACTTAGTTTTTTTGAATGTTGAGTTTCAAGCCAGCTTTTCACTCTCCTCTTTCACCTCATCAAAAGGCTCTTTAGTTCCTCTCCGGTTTCTGCCATTAGAGTGGTATCATCTGCATATCTGAGGTTGTTAATATTAATACTATTATACACTCATGCGTTTACACACGTGTGATATTCTTTGATCCGCTGCAGTCATCATCCTTAGTGATGTTCACATTGTCCACCTTTGGCTAGTTGGAACCTCTTCAAGTTTGCTCCAGAGTATTGGCTGGGTTAAGACAAGCTATCACAACATAATATTTTGAGGTTCAGTTCAGTTCAGTCGCTCAATCGTGTCTGACTCTTTGCAACCCCATGAATCACAACATGCCAGGCCTCCCTGTCCATCACCAACTCCTGGAGTTCACTCAAACTCATGTCCATTGAGTCGGTGATGCCATCCAGCCATATCATCCTGTGTCATCCCCTTCTCCTCCTGCCCCCAATCCCTCCCAGCATCAGAGTCTTTTCCAATGAGTCAACTCTTCACATGAGGTGGCCAAAGTACTGGAGTTTCAGCTTCAGCATCAGTCCTTCCAATGAACACCCAGGACCGATCTCCTTCAGAATGGACTGGTTGGATC
>NW_011494711.1:3693078-3693595 GCF_000754665.1 Bison bison bison | reverse complement strand
CCAGCTTGTGCTTCTTCCAGCCCAGCGTTTCTCATGATGTACTCTGCATATAAGCTAAATAAGCAGGGTGACAATATACAGCCTTGACGTACTCCTTTTCCTATTTGGAACCAGTCTGTTGAAATACTGAAGTTGAAAATCCACATGGTATGATTTTGCCCTGTCAAAAGATTTCATTTGTACAAATCTTGGAGAATGGAAATCTTCTCAACTGGACAAGAGGACTATGTGAGTAGAGAGCATATCATACTTCTTCATGGAGGGTATATGTCCTTGATTAATATTACATGTAAATAGGATTTATACCTCCTTTTAGGGACAGGTACTCCCTCTTAGGAAAAGGAGTACGTCAAGGCTGTATATTGTCACCCTGCTTATTTAACTTCTATGCAGAGTACATCATGAGAAACGCTGGGCTGGAAAAAGCACAAGCTGGAATCAAGATTGCCGGGAGAAATATCAATAACCTCAGATACGCAGATGACACCACCCTTATGGCAGAAAGTGAAGAGGAACT
>NW_011494711.1:3655769-3692978 GCF_000754665.1 Bison bison bison | reverse complement strand
TCAGAAAACGAAGATCATGGCATCTGGTCCCATCACTTCATGGGAAGTAGATGGGGAAACAGTGGCTGACTTTGTTTTTCTGGGCTCCAAAATCACTGCAGATGATGATTGCAGCCATGAAATTAAAAGATGCTTACTCCTTGGAAGGAAAGTTATGACCAACCTAGATAGCATATTCAAAAGCAGAGACATTACTTTGCCAACAAAGGTCCGTCTATTCAAGGCTATGGTTTTTCCAGTAGTCATGTATGGATGTGAGAGTTGTTGTGTAAAGAAAGCTGAGCTCCGAAGAATTGATGCTTTTGAACTGTGGTGTTGGAGAAGACTCTTGAGAGTCCCTTGGACTGCAAGGAGATCCAACCAGTCCATTCTGAAGGAGATTGGTCCTTGGTGTTCTTTGGAAGGAATGATGCTAAAGCTGAAACTCCAGTACTTTGGCCACCTCATGTGAAGAGTTGACTCATTGGAAAAGACTCTGATGCTGGGAGGGATTGGGGGCAGGAGGAGAAGGGGATGACACAGGATGATATGGCTGGATGGCATCACTGACTCGATGGATGTGAGTTTGAGTGAACTCTGGGAGTTGGTGATGGACAGGGAGGCCTGGCATACTGCAGTTCATGGGGTTGCAAAGAGTTGGACATGACTGAGTGATTGAACTGAACTGAACTGAACTCCCTCTTATTTGGCCAAAAACAGTTGGTGGTGAACTTGGCAGCCACACATTCATCTGTCTTCCAGTTTTCATCCTTTGCACCCAAACACTTAGAGTCTCTGGTATGAGATTTTATTGTCTCCACAAACTCTAATTAACATATAATTTACATAAAATAAAATGCACAGGTTTAATTTTTGCAAGTTGATGGGTTTTGACAATGGAAATTTCATGCATCTGTCACCTCCAACTAGAACATTTGCATCCCCCAAAATGTTTTTCATGCCTCTCTCTAGGCAATCCCATCCAGCCACTCAGACATACCTACTTACTTGTTCTCTGTCACTGAAGATTAGGTTTGCTTGTTTTAGATTTCACATGAAGGGAATCATACAGAACAAACGCTTCAGTGTTTCATTTCTTTCTCACAATAACATAACGCTTTGAGATTCATATGTGCTATTTTTAATTTTCAGTGCTTAGTAGCATGCTCCAATTAATTTGTCAATCCTTTCACCAACTGATGGACATTTGGGTTGTTTCTAGTATTTGCCTGTAAATGAAGCAACTGTAAATGTTCTTGTACAAGTCTTTCTGTAGACATATGTTTTTAATTCTCCTTGGTTAGGATTGGAGATGTATTGTAAATATATGCTTAACTTTATGAGAAACTACTAAACAGACTTGTGAAGTGATCAAATCATAGTACACTTCTATCCACAATGTATGGGCATTCTAATTGCTTCACATCCTTACCAACACTTGGTATTATTAATCTTTTGAATTCCAGCTGTTGCAGTGGGTATGACGTGATCTCTTGTGATTTTAATTAGCATTTTCCCTATAATGACTGATGACACTGAACACGTTTTCATGCATTTATTGGCTAATCTTACATCTTCTTTTTGTGAGGTGTCTGTTGAAGTCTTTTGATCCTTTGTTAGTGGGTTTTGTTGTTTTTTTTTTAAATCACTACTCTGCAGAGATTCTTTCTATATCCTGGCACTAGTCCTTCATCAAATAAAATCAGGATAAAATATTTACAGTATTTCATGGCTTGCCATTTCATTTCCTTGGATTTTGTTTTGAATTTTATTTCTCATTCCATCTCCACACTCCAGGATCTTACAACAGTTGCTAGCCTTCAATCGCTCAGCTTAAAATAGAAGATATCACTTATCGAGCACTTACTGTGGTCCCTCCACTGTACCGAGCCCATTTACCTCCCCTGCTCCTCACTATAATTCTGGGAGGCAAATCACATCCACCATATTGAATCACTGGGGAAACCAAAGTTGAAAAGCCTTCCAGGATCACCCAGCCAGGAAGTGGCTCGAAAGCAATGCTGTTCAATGCTAGCTGCACATTCCAGTTTCCTGGGTGGAGATGGGGTGAAAACTACTGATGCCCAGGCTCCAACCACAGCAGTTCTGATTTAATTGGTCTGAGGAGGAGCTCGGGGATGGGTATTTTTAAAAAAGCTCCCCAAGTGATGCTAACATTCAGAACCTCTGATTTTAAATGAGCTCTGTGCTTCTCACTGCTGCTGAGTTTGGCTCTAAAGAGATTGCCTTGCCCACCATAGCAGAAAGAGTTAAGTGACAGGCTTCCCAGGGGCCATCTCTGTGTGTCATTTACTAACTATGCGAAGACAGCGCGTGCCTGGTGGAGGCAGTTCTCACTGTGCAGACTGGAGATAATTTGGGTTTTAATTTAAGGAGCTCTTTAAAACCTGCTCTCTCTTCCACCCCCACCTCCCCAGGAGAAAGCATATCCAGACGTCAGCTTACAAAACCAGATCCAATTTTGGAGGCTGCGGCAGGCTGGGGAGGAATCCAAGGTGTCCTTGCAGACAGCCCATCACAGCTTGAAGTGACGACTGCAGAGTGGTTTCAGTTTTGCATGCACAATGCCTCTCTTGCCGACAGTTTTCAATTTGCTGTCATTTAGTGAGGCTTCCTCACTCGCTCTCCAAGGAAAGTGGGTACCAAGTGGGTGGGGGAACTCTTCTTTTTAGTATTCCACTGATTTAATGCTACCTGTGGCTTTCAGAGGCTGAGCTGGGATTCCTGAAAAGCCAACATTTTTATGAAATGGCAAAAGAGAGCAAGGCAGGGAGGGAGAAGTTTCTTGAGAATAAGACCCTTTCTGATTTTTCTCCCTGTTATGTTCACAGCCCATACTAATGAGTCCAGAAAATCCTTTCTTGTTCTGGAATCAGATCCCTGATGTCACTCAGCTGAGGATAAGGGAATGGATGAGTTCCATGTAATACTTATGTGGAGCTTTCCCATCATCACTTGGGTGTCAAACACAGAGTCTGCATAACAATATCAGATATTTGTTTCTGGCCAATAAGCTTTCACAGAGAGAATATGCAAGACATGCTGAAGGGAAACAAATGATCCATGTTAGAACAGACTCTTTCCCCAGAAAGCTCAGGCACCATGTTTCACAAAACAAGGAGATCTGAGTTTGGGGAGTGAAGATGAGGGCTGATACCTGAACACCACATCTGGAGCAGTGGTTTTCCAAGTGTGATCCCAGGGCCAAGGGCACCAGCCTCATGTGGGTCATGGTAGAGATGCAGATTCAGGGTCTATCCTAGAGTCTGAAACTCTGGGGGTGAGGACCAGACATCTGTGTCTTAAGGAGCCCTCCAGTGAGTCTGATGCACCTCAAAGTTTGAGATGCACTGATCTAGTCTAGACTCTCAAGAGCTAATCACGGAAAACTTGAGCCCTACTGAATTATAGGCAGGAGGCAAGGGGTGACGGCCCTGTCTCAAGCTGTTTTCAGGCATTTTCTCCCAGGTGTAAGTGGGGAGGAAGGGGGTGGGCGATGAGGAGAAGTCCACAAAGCAGCAAAAGCAGAGCAGCTGAGGAGGCAAAAGAGCATCTTTCCTGACCTTGCCATGAGGCTCCACAGGCAGCTCGGTCACTTTCCTGCAGAACTTCCTGTGGGAGGAAGCTACATTCCCGTGCGGTAACAGAGCAGCTACATGAGAAGGATCCCATCTTCTATTTCAGGAGCACAAGGTCTGCAAAGACCTGGAAGGGCTCCACGATGGGTTGGATTTAGGGAGGTAGGAGTGTGGAAGGAGGTTTCCAGGAATAGACTCACCAGCCCACAGAAAGAGGAGCCTGCTCAGGCCGACCCGGCACAGGCTGGGTTGTCAGCCCTGACCGGTTGCTGTAGACAACCCGCACAACTGTACACGGTGGGCCGCTCAGGAAACAGGAGCTTCACCAGAAAGGAGCATCACGCTCAGAACAGAGAGATGAGGAGGAGGAGGATGCCAGGACTGGGGAGGTGGAGGTGGTGGATGAAAAGGGAGATAAGCCCGAGAAGAGGATGGTTTAAGGGTACTTGAGATAAGACACATAGACAGCTGGGCTGCAAGTCATGAAAGAAGAGGTTTATTAAACTCGCAGTTTCCTAGAAAGAGGAGCCAGGCTACAGCATGCAGGGAGGCCATTCACAAGCACTGGGTTGGGTCAGGAGGCAGAGGGAACAGGGAGAAAACATGGGCAAGAGTCTTTATTGTGGTTTCTCAAACTCAACATTCAAAAAACTAAGATCATGGCATCTAGTCCCATTACTTTATGGCAAATAGATGGGAGAAAAAATGGAAACAGTGGAAGATTTTATTTTCTTGGGCTCCAAAATCACTGTGGACAGTGACTGCTGCCATGAATTTAAAAGATGCTTGCTCCTTGGAAGAAAAGCTATGACAAATCTAGACAGCATATTAGAAAGCAGAGACATCACTCTGCAGACAAAGGTTCATACAGTCAAAGCTATGGTTTTTCCAGTAGTCACGTACGGATGTGAGAGTTGTACCATAAGGAAGGCTGAGAGCCAAAGAATTGATGCTTTCAAACTGTGGTGCTGGAGAAGACTCCTGTGAGTCCCTTGGAGAGCAATGAGATTAAAGCAGTCAGTCCTAAAGGGAAACAACCCTGAATAATCATTGGAAGGACTGATGCTGAAGCTGAAGTTCCAATACTTTGGCCACCTGATGTGAAGAGCCAACTCATTGGAAAAAACCCTGATGCTGGGAGAGACTGAAGGCAGTAGGAGAAGAGGGAGACAGAGGATGAGTTGGTTGGATGGCAGTATCGACTCAATGGACACAAGGTTGAACAAAGTCTGGGAGACACTGAAGGACAGGGAAGTCTGGCATGCTGCAGTCTGTGGGGTCGCAAAGAGTCAGACATGACTTAGCAACTGAACAACAAAGAGGAATGGGTGACACAGGCAGCAAGGAAGACTCAATTCAACAACAACAAAAAGTATAACAACATCCTTCATTAAACAGATTGCATCAAAAAAACTCATTAATTATTTTTATATTGATTACATATTGACACTCTAACATTTTGGATATATTGGTTTGAATAAAATATGCTATTAAAATTCATTCCACCTGTCTTTCATATTTTTAATGTAATTTACAATTACATGCCCCAAATAAAGATCCTGCATGCCTAAACAAAGGCTGAAGATCCTGTGTGCCACAACTAAGACCAGGTGCAGCCAAATAAATAAAATTACAGATGTGGCTTGCATCATGTTTTTACTGGACAGGGATGGCCTATATACTTAACAGTGGTTGGAAGTGAAATCTTAAAACCTGCGTCAAAAGCGGGATGCCCGAGAGGCGGTGCTAAGCAAACACACACAGTACGTGCCTTCCTCTTCTTGGAGGGTGACATGCATCCTATTGCGGGTCGGCATGTGCTCCACGGCATCTGGGAAAGAGTGGTGAGGTAGGTGGGTAGATGCTAACATAGATGGAAAAAATTTACATTCAAGCAATTTCTTGAGTGAGCAAAAGAGAAATCTACCTTATTTCCTGCACCCCAGCAACAGCCATGAGGCCCAGAAGCAATCGGCAACATTTCCCAGAAGCTGTAGACCATGAGGGTCAGTGCTCACCCAAGACCCTGGGCTCATCTTTCCTGCCCCGGACACTGTTCCCTGGACAGCCTGGTGTGGCAGAGACAAGGGACAGCAAAGAAGCACGTGGAGGACAGACAAGGATTTCAGTGTGCTGAGTGCCCGCTCCCGGGCAGCCCTCTGGCCGCATGTTCCTGTGAGGCTGCCAGCCCTAGGAAGTGTGTGTGACTCAGAGATACCCTCAAGGTTACACTTTTGGGCACTGTGGTTATAAATTAGTACAAAAGGTTTCTTGGCACTGGATCCAAGAGCCCTGGCCCTATGTCAGTTGCGGGAACACATTTCAGCTAACGGGGATGAGGGGTAAGAGGCCAGGGCTCCTGTGCCAAGGACAGAGGCTCACTACCGGGAACACTGGCAGCCTGGCTAGGGCAGGGATGGGGGCCATGCATGGAAGGGGGCCTGGCAGAGGTCTAGCGGCTGAGGTACCCCAGGCAGTGGCCATCTGTGTACACACACACTTTGTTCAGTGGAGTGAGGAGCACCAGCCTCCGTGTGAGCATCACCTGAAATCCTGAGTCACATCCTCTGGTGAACTGGGGGTGTGGCCCCTTAAGAGTGAGTTCTCTTAAGATGGGAAAGAGAACATGCTATGTACTCCAGAAGAGGGACTATCCTGAAAAAGGGAATGACCTTCTCGTTCCCAATGGTACAAGCAACTCAATTTGGTTCAGTCCAATGGGTAATATTCTTGTGCCTAATATGTGCCAAGTGCTGCTGCAGAAGGCACCTGAGGTCCCCCCTGCCCTTAAATAGCTTAGAGACAGATGAGATCACCGTGTAATGCATTCAAGGGCAAACGCTGTAAAAGAGAAGAGAAGTCTGCTTCCGCAGAAGAGAAGGCTTCCTGGTGGAAATGCAAATGTCAGCAGCCCGAGAGGAGGGTATGGGTAGAGGGACTTCTAGCTGAGGGACTTGAGTACACAAAGTCCCAGAGGCAAGAAAGCGCCTGGCCCGCCATGGATTCAACACATTCATCTCTGACATGTGGATTTGTTAGTTACACTAGTGCCAAGTATGTTTTGGGCATGATCCTACCATCCTGACTGGCCCCACAGGTTACAAAGATAACAACCTAGGCAATAGCTCCCACTCATTTATTCACATAGATTCATGGGGCATCGGCAATGTATCAAGCACGGGACTTCGTCGTTAGAAGGCAGCAACAGTCAGAGAGCCCACGGGATGTCAGGATGGTAGACGCAGAATGAAGAAGAGAATGGAGAACTGTGGGAAGGACAGGAATTGGGGGAGAGGGTATTCACTTCTGAGTTTGTGTCCTCCTTTCTCGGGCGTATGAGTGGAAAGTAAAAAGGCCCTGGCGTACGACCCTGAGAGTCTGAAAGAGAAGGAAGGTCAGAGACCCTCTTTCTTCCTTGTTTGCCACATGTCACCACTTACCACCACTTACCAGTCCTGGAAGTCCTAATTCCATACGGTCTCATGTCTTGATTCCATCTCCCACTGCCAGCTCAGGGTTCCTAGATTAAAACCACAGCCTCCTTGTTAAAAAGAGTAGAGTTTATTAAGACACAAGATTGGAAAAGACTGAGAAGTATAACAACCCTGGCCCTGACGATAGACTGGTTACTGTGCTCACTGGCCAGCATTGAAGGACGGGTGGTCAGTGTGATGAGACGGATCATGTCTGTGGCCATTGGCTATGTTGAGGTGCACTGGAGGAGCAGGGACTAGGCAGCCCCTTGGAGGTATACGCATGAGCAAGGAGAGGGAGTAAAGGTCAGGGTATCCGTTGGTGTTATGGAAAAGACAAGCAATAGGTTCATGAAGAAATCATGGTTTTTCAGGTAATTTATAAGAGCAGCAAAAACTATGCCTGGGGTAAGGCTAACAACAAATATGCAAAACTATGGGTAAATTCCATTCAATACTGATCCAAGCAAACTGCCTATATAGTTTTTCTTAGAATCTAGGAAATTAATTCTACAATTCATATGGATGATATCTCTTATATGTGGAATATAAAAAAAATGATACAAATGAACTTATTTACAAAACACTGCCTCACTGACCTAGAAAACACACATGTTTACCATGGGGAAGGATGGGAGAGAAGGATAGTTAGGGAATTTGGGATTGACATGTTTACACTGCTATATTTAAAATCGATAACCAATGAAGGACCTACTGTATAGCACAGGGAACTCTGTTCAATACTCTAATAAATGGAAAAAGAATTTGAGGAAGAATAGGTACATCTATAACTGAATCACTGTGCTGTACTCCTGAAACTAACACAACATTGTTAATCAACTATACTCCCATATAAAATAAAATTTTTTGAAAATCATATGGAAAGAAAAGTTGCAAGAATAACCAAAGTTAGTTAGAAAGTAGCAACTTTAAATTACTACATATTAAGAATTACTAAACTATAGTAATTAAAACAAAGGTGGGGACAGATGGTTAATAGTATGTGTTCTAACAATGATGAAATAATAAAACTAACAAAACTAGGAGAGAAAACTGGAATAATGATAATCTCTTGTGAAATAGCTGACAATCAAAGGATATCATTTATGGTGTAATATAAGCTAGCTTAAGTGCTTTTAGCATACAAAGGGAAAACAAAGAAAGTTATTATTGATTAAAATTGAATGTTGCAGAAGAGAAGGGCAAAGGAACACACAAGCTAATGGAATTGTTATTCATGGCAGGGAACCAAGCGGTTTAAACAACCAACAGGTAGTTTAAAGAAAGAAGGAACTAAGAATATTAATTATACAAAGATTAACATGTAGAAGCAAACCACTAAAACAAAACAAAAAAATAGAAGCCTTCCTTAACACAAAGAAGGCTGCAACAACAAAAATGAACACAGAAAGCCAATCACATGATGAAATGCATGCACACACACAAATATTGAACATAAAGTATGAAAGAACTGAGACAAAACATCTCTTTTATATAAAAGCATGTAAATGAGCTTAAATGATCTATTAAAAGCAATACAGGACTTTTGTGGTAATCCAATGGTCATGTACTCCCATTGCAGGGAGCATGGGCTCAATCCCCGGTCAGGGAACTAAGATACCACATGTCGTGCTGCATAGCCAAATGCTGTGTTGAGGGATGAACCAAAAACAATTTTAATGAGAGATTACATATAAAGTGACTGGCAGCACTATATCTGCCAGATATCAGTGAAAATGATAGAGCTCCAAGGACCCATCTCACCACAGCAACAGCAAACAAAATTAAGCAAAAATTTTTAGAACCAACTTTGTCAACTCTGGAAAACATCAGGCGAGTGAACCCTATATCAAGGAAAAGGCAGCCTAAACATGGTAGAAAGGCTTTATGGTATTTTTATGTGCCCTTGTCCCACCAACCCCCGTGGCACATCAATGGTCTTGAAGACCATGGTCCATGTTCCCAAGGTAGGACTCTGGTTCCCAAAGGAGCAGAACAACCCTTATCCGCAGGAATTACGTTTCTCTACCCTAGCCTGTCTAGGAGTTAGGATAAGGGCTGACGCGGATGTTCTGTTTTTGTTTTGCCTGAGCTGGGCCTCGCTCAGGGTAGAAAAGTGGTGGACATTCCTGAAAATATTGCGGAAAATCGTCTGCAGCTACTTGGAGCAAAAGATTACAACGAAAGCATAAAGGGCCCAAAGCTTGGGTGGAAAAGCTGGGGAGAGGGCTTTGGGAAATCAGGGAATTCAAAGAGGCCCCTCCATACAGGGAAAATTTAGAATGCCACAAACATGCCCAGGGCAGAATACATGCACAGAAAACAACTAAGAAAACCTTCAGCTTTCTCCTCTGGCTGATTTCCAGGCTGACTAAAGAGGCAGTGACAGCTAAAGAAGTGTTATAAATAGCCTAGACATTGAAGGAGTGCTCCAACGCAACGTCATTTGCAAAGATTGGGAAATGTTTGTGCTTAAAAAATTTTTTTTCTCTCTTCACTCTTTTTCAAACTTTCCCCATCCTTCACCAGGGAAGGGGATAACTAAAGGAAATCTTTATTAAAATACTAGCTGAACTCATATAAAAACAGACACCAGGGACTATACATGACAAAGAATACTGACTTTATAAATATAGTCTAGAAAAGTCACTGAATAAACAGGTACAGCTGAAAACAAGCAAGAAAAATTAACCTGAGGCGAGGGAAAACTCTGACTTCCGGAGTTACCACATTATAATATTCAAAATGTCCAGACTGCAACAAAAATGATGAAGCATGTAAAGGGACAAGAAAATATTATTCATTCCCAGAAGAAATTAACACAAACTACCCCTGAAGAGGCACAGACACTGGACTTACTAGACAAAGAAGCAGGGCAAAGGCTAACAAAGAGGTTTGTCAAGAGAACATGCTGGTCATAGCAAACACCCTTTGCCAACAGCACAATAGATGACTCTACACATGGATATCACCAGATAGTACTGAAATGACTGATTATATTTTTTGCAGCTGAAGATGGAGAAGCTCCATACAATTAGCAAAAACAAGACGAGGAGCTGACTGTGGCTCATATCATGAACTCCTTATTGCAAATTTCAGGCTTAAATTGAAGTATGTAGGGAAAACCACTACTTTTTGGTCATTCAGTTCAGTGCAGTTCAGTCACTCAGTTGTGTCCGACTCTTTGCGGCCCCATGAACCACAGCACGCCAGGCCTCCCTGTCCATCACCAACTCCCGGAGTTCACCCAAACCCATGTCCATCGAGTTGGTGATGCCATCCAACCATCTCATCCTCTGTCATCCCCTTCTCCTCCCGCCTTCAATCTTTCCCAGCATCAGGGTCTTTTCAGATGAGTCAGTTCTTTGCATCAGGTGACCAAAGTATTGGAGTTTCAGCTTCAACATCAGTCCTTCCAATGAACACTCAGGACTGATCTCCTTTAGGATAGACTGGTTGGATCTCCTTGCAGTCCAAGGAGCTCTCAAGAGTCTTCTCTAACACCACAGTTCAAAAGCATTGATTCTTAAGCACTCAGCTTTCTTTACAGTCCAACTCTCACATCCATACATGACCAGTGGAAAAACCATAGCCTTGACTAGACGGACCTTTGCTGGCAAAGTAATGTCTCTGCTTTTTAATATGCTGTCTAGGTTGGTCATAACTTTCCTTCCATTCAGGTATGACCTAAATCAAACCCCTTATGATTATACGGTAAGGATGACAAATAGATTCAAGGGATTAGATCTGGTAGACAGAGTGCCTGAAGAACTATGGACGGAAGTTAGTAACACTGTACAGGGGTTGTGACCAAAATCATTCCAAAGAAAAACAATGCAAGAAGGCAAAGTGGCTGTCTAAGGAGGCTTTACAAATAGCCAAGGAAAGAAGAAAGGTGAAAGACAAGAGAGAAAGGGAAAGATATACCCAACTGAACGAAGAGCTCCGAAGAACAGCAAGGAGAGATAAGAAGGCCTTCTCAAATGAACAATGCAAAGAAATAGAGGAAAACAACAGAATGGAAAAGATCAGAGATCTCTTTAAGAAAATTAGAGATACCAAGGGAACATTTCATGCAAACATGGGCAGGATAAAGGACAGAAATGTTAAGGACCTAACAGAAGCAGAAGAGATTAAGAGGCAAGAATACACAGAAGAATTACACAAAAAAAGGTCTTAATGACCCAGATAACCATGATGGTGTGCTCACTCACCTAAGAGCTCACTCACTACATCCTGGACTGTGAAAAAGGAGCCTTAGGAAGCATTACTACAAACAAAGCTAGTGAAGGTAACAGAATTCCAGATGAGCTGTTTAAAAATCCTAAAAGATTATGCTGTTAAAGTGCTGCACTCTATATGTCAGCAAATTTGGAAAACTCAGCAGTGGCCACAGGACTGAAAAGGTTAGTTTTCATTCTAATCCTAAGGAAAGGCAATACCAAAGAATGTTCAAATTACTGTACAATTGTGCTCATTTCACATGCTAGCAAGGTTATGCTCAAAATCCTTCAACCTAGGTTTCAGCAGTACGTGAACCAAGAACTTCCAGATGTACAAGCCAGGTTTCGAAGAGGTAGAGGAATCAGAGATCAAATTGCCAACATTCATTAGATCATGGAGAAAGTAAGGGAGTTCCAGAAAAATATTTACTTCTGTTTCACTGACTACATTAAAGCCTTTGACTGTGTGGATCACAACAAACTGTGGAAAATTCTTAAAGAAACAGGAGTATCAGACCACCTTACCTGTCTCCTGAGAAACCTATATTTGGACCAAGAAGGAACAGTGAGAACTGGACTTGGAACAATGGACTGGTTCAAATTCGGGAAAGGAGTACAACAAGGCTGCTATTTGTCACCCTACTTATTTAATTTATGTGCAGAGTACATTGTGTGAAATGCCAGGTTGGATGAATCACAAGCTCCAATCAAGATTGCCAGGAGAAATATCAACAACCTTAGATATGCAGATGACACCATTCTAATGGCAGAAACTGAAGAGGAACTAAAGAATCCTTTCAATGAGGGAGAAAGAGATGTGAAACAGATCACAATCCAAGTCCCATGCATGAAACAGGGACTCAAAGTCGGTGCACTGGGAAACCCTGGGGGATGGGATGGGCGTCAGGACGGGGAAACATGTACACCTGTGGCTGATTCATGTCAGTGTATGGCAAAAACCACTATAATATTGTAAAGTAATTACCCTCCAATTAAAATAAATTAATTAATTTTTTAAAAAGCTGACTTAAAACTCAACATTCAAAAAACGAAGATCATGGCATTGGGTCCCATCACTTCATTTCAAACAGAAGGGGAAAAATTGGACACAGTGACAGATTTTATTTTCTTGGGCTTCAAAATCACTGCAAATGGTGATTGCAGCCATGAAATTCAAAGATGCTTGCTCCTTGGAAGGAAATTTATGACAAACCTAGACAGCATATTAAAAAGTAGACAGCACTTTGCCAACAAAGGTCCATTTAGTTGAAGCTATGATTTTTCACCACTTTTACCACTGCTGTTCAATATTGTGGGGCATCCCTGTTGGCACAGTGGTAAAGAATCTGCCTGCCAGTTCAGGAGATAAAGGAGACGCAGGTTTGTTTGAACCATGGGTCCGGAAGATCCCCTGGAGGAGGAAAATGGAAATCCAATTCAGTATTCTTGCCTGGAAAATTCCATGAACAGAGGAGTGTGGCGGGCTACTGTCCGTGGGGTAGCAATGAATTGGACATAACTGAGTACACACACAAGCACTTAAATTGTACTAGGAGTTGCAGCCAGAGCAATTAGGCAAGGAAAAGAAACAGAAGACATCTCAATTGGAAAGAGAGAAGTAAAATCGTATCTAGTCACAGATGTTAAGCTCCTATATATATAGACAATCTCAAAGATTCCACAAAAATAAGTACTAGAGCTAATAAACAAATTCAACAGAGTTACAGGGCCTAAAATCAACGTGCAAAATTACTTGTATTTCCGTATACCAGAAACGAACAATCTGTTAAGAAAATCTCACTTAAAACAGTACCCAAAAGAATAAAATAAATTTAACCAAAGAAGTGAAAGACTTGTATGTGAAAAACTACAAAACATTGCTGAGAGAAATTAAAGAGCTAAATAGAAAGACAACCCGTGCCCACGGACTATAAAATTTAACATTGTTACAACTGCAATACTACCCAAGAAACATACAGGTTCAATAAAGTTCCTATAAAATTCTATCACAGTCCAACAGAAATTTTTAAAAATTCCATCAGTGCAGATTTGGAAAAGCCAATCCTCAATCAAATTCATGTGGAATTGTAAAGGCCTCAGATAGTGAAAACAATCTTGAAAAAGATTAAAAAAAAAAAGTGTGGACAACTCACACTTCCTGATTCAAAACTTATTGCAATAAACAAATAAATGACCCTAAAACCCAAAAACCAAAACCATAAAACAAAACTTACTGCAAAGCAATGGTAAACAGTTTGGTAAAGGGTAGACATAAATACAGATCAATCGAATAGAATTAGGAGTCCAGAGATTGACCCATACATCTATAGCCAGATGATTTTCTGTAAGTCTCAAGACCACTCAACAGGGAAAGCAGAGTTCAACAAATGCAGCTGGGACTGGGGTATCACAAGCAAAATAATAAACTTGGTCCCCTAACTCATACCTCTTACAAAATTAACTCAAAATAGGGGCTTCCCTGGTGGCTCAGTGGTAAAGAAGCCACCTGCCAACGCAGGAGACATGGGTTCAGTCTCTGGTCTGGGAATATCCCACATGCCTCAGGGTAACTAAGCCAGTGCACCACAACTACTGAGCCAGCATTCTGGAGCCCACACATTGCAACTACTGAGCCCACGAGCCACAACTACTGAAGCCCACATGCCCTAGAGCCTGTGCTCTGCAAGAAGAGAAGCTACCTCAGTGAGAAGCCTGTGCACAGCAACTAGAGAGCAGCCCCTGCTCAGCACAACTAGAGAAAAGCAGAAGCAATGAACACTAAGTGAAAGGGAAAGTTGCTCAGGCACGTCTGACTCTGCGACCCCATAGATTACACACAGTCCATGCAATTCTCCAGGCCAGAATACTTGAGTGGGTAGCCTTTCCCTTCTGCAGAGGATCTTACCAACCCAGGGATCGAACCCAGATCTTTCACATTGCAGGCGGATTCTTTCCCAGCTGAGCCACAAGGGAAGCCCAATAAAAACCAGCACAACCAAAAATAAATAAAATTATTTTTAAAAATGAACTCAAAATATATCAATGATCTAAATATAAGAACTCACAGTCATTAAAATCTTATCAAAATACATTGGAGTAAATCTTCATGACCCTGGATTGGCAATGAATTTTTAGGTAATATACTAAAAGCACAAGTAACAAAAGAAAAAACAGATAAACTGAACTTTATCAAAATTAAAAACTCTTTGTGCATCACAAGACATTAAGAAAGTGAAAAGGTAAACTACAAAATGAGAGAAAATCTTTGCAAACATATGTGTTGTAAGGGTCTCATATCCAGAATACATAAAGAAGTCCTACAATTCAACATGAAAAGGGAAACAACTCAATTTAAAAATGAGTAAAGGACTTGAATGAATATACATTTGTCCAGAGAAGATAGACAAATAGACGACAAAAAACAAAGATGCTCAATGTCACTAGTCATTAGGAAAATGCAACTCAAAACAATGAGATACAATTGCACACACTAGGTTTATTTTTTTAAAGGAAAATATTAAGTGTTTGTGAGGATGTGGAGAAATTGGAATGCTGTACATTGCTGGAGGGAATGTAAAATGGTTTAGCTGCTGTGGAAAGCAGTGTGTTGCTTCCTCAAAAAGTTAAACATAGAATTATCATATGACCTAGCAATTCCATTCTTAGTTATGTACTCAAAAGCACTGAAATGAAGCACTTAATGAATATATCAACAAAGGAGTGTATAAACAAATTGTTGTATATACTTACACAATATTACGCAGCCATAGAAAGGTATGAAGTACTGGTATATACTATGATGTATATATACCTTAAAAGCATTATGCTAAGTGAAAGAAGCCAGACGCAAAGGTCACATATGGTTCCAATTATGTAAAATATCTTGAATATCCATAGAGACAGAAAACAGATTGATGGTTGCCGGGGCTAGAGAAAGAGGGAATTGTGAGTAACTGCTTGATGGCTACAGGGTTTCCTTTTGGGGTGCTGAAATGTCTGGAACTAGATGGACATGGCAGTGACACAATACTGAATTGTATACTAAATACCACTGAACTGTTCACTTTAAAATGGTTAAGTTTAAGATGTGAATGTCATCTCAGGAAAAAAAAATCGTAGAATTCAAACATAAAGTAGGAAGGGGTCTGTGCCTTACTATCAGGTGAGGTAGAATGTAGACATCTAAAATATCACTAATTTCAAGCCACACAGTTTTAAGGGTCTCTAATCTATGAAATGTTCTGAATGTTCATTAGTAACATGGCCATCTGAAATTTTTGAACAGAACTTATAACTAAGAGCTGAAAATCACTTAAACAAGCATTTGTTGGATCAAGGTTATGAATGTTCGTTAAGCACACAGGATTAGTCCCGCCTTCTGGGGTTAGTCCCAGAATGGGCACCATGTAGTTCTGGGTAAGCTTCTTCAGCTGGCTGCCTTTGTTTCTTTAAATAAGAAGTTAAACCTTTCTTTAAAAGAGAAGGTTGGACAAGATTATCAGTAGGCTGTTAATTTTTTTTTTTTAGTTACTAATATAAAAAGTCTATGCAATCTGTTCTCCAAAACAGAGTATAAAAAGGTGAAAAGTCTTTGTTAAAGGGCTACTTTTCATAAACACCAAAACAAATCTCACCCACAAGTGATGGAGGTTGGAGACAACAGTGCTTTCTAAAGCAGCCAGGAGAGCATGATTTACAGATGAAAAATTAGCCCCAAGTCAAGCCACATCTGGAAGAGAAATGATGTCAAACATCAATAGCTGGGTACAAATGTTACTTCTATGTTTTGACAAACATCTGATGTGGCTTTGGTGTGAGCAAGAATTCTCTCTCCAAAATAGCTTAAATGAAAAGCTCTGATAACGCACAACATTCCTGGTGTGTTGAAACCTGATTTTTTTTTGTTTTTGGACAAAAATACACCTGGAAAACATAGTGTATAAAGAAATAGTGATTAGTCAACACCCCAGGTATGAGACTTACAGTGATTATTGATGAATAAATATTTCTAGCTCACAATGACAAAACTAGCAGCTGCCCAATCTGCTCCCTGGTTTTCTTATACTTGAGCACAGCTGCTAATTTTGTATAAATATAAGCAGAAAAATAGCTTTTGGAAATCTTAAAACAAAGCCTATTTTATGCCACTATCCACCCACAACCATCTGTCAGGCTCTGGATTAAAGATGACAGCAACGTCCTAAGGAAGCTTTAGGGGGAAAAACAGTTTCTGAGGTTATGGGTCAATCATTTTAAGCATAGTTAAACTACTTGAGACTGCAAATGTTTGTTTAATAAGTCCAAGAGAAATAAAACTAAGTTTAGTGGTCACATTTTGGTTTAAAATAACAATAAAAAGAATAAAAAGTAAAAAGTAAATTTTTTTATTCTGCAAAATAATTGTTACTCATTCACTTATTTATTCAACGAATATTTCAACAACTACCATGTGCCAGGCTCTATACTGAGTGCAGGAAATACAACAGATATCCGGTGCTTGACATCATGAGGCACATGAGCAGATGAAAGGACAAATATAATATAAAATATTTCCTTTATATCACTCACAGATAAGGGACTAGGATAGAAAATAACAGAGGACAGCCAGAGAGCACCTCTCTGAAGAGGGGATGCTTGAGGGCTAAAAGATGAGAAGGAGCTGGCTAATATGCAGAGAGGAGTACTCTAGGCAGAAGGAATGCCCATGTGCAAAGGCACTGAGGCAGGAAATAACTTGTTAGTCTGGACCAGATCCTTAGTGGGCTCAAGTGTTGTGAGGTGAGAAAGCAATATGGATGAGTTTGAAGAAGGCAGCACAAGACATGAGAGATCTTACAGTCATGGCAGGATCTTAGATTTTAAATGCAATGAGAAGCAATGGGAGGGTTTTAGGAGACAACTAAGATAATCTGATTTCTGAAGGATAACACTGGCTACTACATGAATTGACTGGAAATAGGCAAGAATAGAGGTGGGAAGAAGTGCTGCTGCGGTGCAGAGAGAAACAGATGAACTCAATATACATTTTGGAGTTCAGGTCCAAAGACTTGTGAATGGAATGTACTAGGGGTTGGGGTGAGGAAGGGAGGAATCAAGATGACTCTTTGATGTCGTATCTGAGATGGCAAAGACTGGGGCGACTGGTGGTGGAAACATACAGGCAAAAGCACGTGGTAAGTTTGGGCATGTCTGTGACTTTCAGGTGTTGGCATCAACAAAGCACTGGATATAAAAGAATGGAATTCAGAGCACAGTTCTGGGATAAAGACAGCATACAAATCCATGGCAGGGAAGAGTAGAGAGAAAAAGAGAAGTCCTAAATGCTGTGCAAATACTAGGCAAGCAAAATTCTCCTAAGACGGTTTCTTAAGAACAGTAGCTTTGTCCATGTGGTCGAATACCACAGTAATATACAACTAGAAAGCACAGACTGACAACCCATGGTCTAAACCAGGGGCCCCCAACTTTTGGGCCAAGGACCAGTACCTCTCTGTCAGATCAGTGACAGCATTAGATTAGAAATAAAGTGCAGAATAAATATGATGCATTTGAATCATTCCGAAACCTTGCCCCCACCCCTTGACCCCCAGTACCTGGAAAAACTGTCTTCCACAAAATTGGTCTCCGGTGCCAAAAAGGTTGGGGACTGCTGATCTAAACAACCTGAAAGTACCTAACACTGGTGGCAACTGAGCATTTGAAAAGTGATGATTAGACCATCATGGGGGGTGGGGGGTGGGGAGTAAGGGGAGTGTGTGTGTGTGGGTATGTGGGGATACCATTCTCTCTCTGGGCATGCTGATGTTCTGAGGGTGATCTGAGGACTTAAGAGTGCTTGAGATAGTATGATGTGAGGTACACTTCTGAACTGCTACAGAGAATTTAAACAGCCACAATTTTCATCTGTGATAACCTGCAATGCAGAATTATTTTTTAAAGCATATGATCTCAAAATTTTAAAGGAAGCATGTTTTAAGCTTCTATATTTCTAGTAGCCATGGAGCTCACTTAGTGAGAGGCATTCTCTGTACGCTCTTGGAGCTAATGGGACTGAGCAAATAATTTAACCCTCCCTTATTATAACAGGTAAGGAAATAAATTTTGAGCTTTTCTATAAAGTTACTTATCCATGGTCACAACTAATGAACAGAAAGATTAGAGTAGTCATTCCCAACCTTAGCTGCAATCAGCAAACACCATTTGGTCAATTTACAAAAAATCATTGACCAACCAATCATATAAGCAAGCAAACAAGATATGGTATCCCAAACCACTTGGAAATTCTGTCAGTCTGGGTAAGACCCACACATTTGTGCTTTTAAAAGCTCTCCTGGGAGCTTCTGATGGCTAGAAGGACTATACAGGGCTTGAGCCTAGGCTTTCTGATCCATAGCTCATTACCTTTAGCTCCTCTTTACCAACCCAAACCACCCATCCCTACCGACCTGCCCTCTATCTCTGCAGTTCTTCTGAAGGAAACTAGAGCCCCCTGGATCCAGATCTTCCTCCTAGATAGCTACCGATCTCTTTCTCCACCTCCTCCTCCCTCAACTTTCCCACTGGCCTCATGGTTTTGCTATTCACACTTCATTCCACTACTCTTTCTCTAGCTGGTTTCATCCACCCAGTTTCCACAAGGCCTTCGTACTGATGCTGGCCAGTTTATCTCCAGCCTGGATCTGATCCCCTGCCCAATAGCCAGGCCTGTGGGATTTATGACTTACTTACAAAATAACAAAATGTTTGCATTAGTGTTAAATTGTTTACCTACAAAGATACGTAGTTTTCTTGATGTTAATCCAAGGTATACTGAGATGGGGAGACTGGGATGAGTGGCAGTGGGATGCCATTCAACCAATGACAGATGTGCACATACACACTTAGGGTGGCCCTGTAATTCCTATCCCCCAGTACTTAACTTATGCCTTTGTCCAATCCCCAATCACTGAGTATGGGCAAGGCATGTGACTTACTTCTAAGATATAGAGTATGGGATTTTATGGATGGGACTAAGGTCTTTAATCAGCTGACTAAGCTAATCAAAGCAGACCAGACAGCAAGAATTTGATTGTATACCAGTCTTTCACGAAAGCCTAGGTCTTCCCTGAAGCAAGACTTGGCATGCAGCAGAAACTCTCTTCCATAGCTAGCTTTGAAGAAGCAAATCATTAGAACGCTATAGCCACAGGCAAGTGAATTCTGTCTACAACCTGAGGGACCTGACAAAGTAGATCCTCCCCTATTTAAGCCTCCAGAGAATACAAGAGCAGCTGCCACCTTGATTTCAGCTTTGTGGACTCCCACCCCACAATGTAACGTGTGTGATGTTCATATTACTTATCATTCAGCAGTAGACAATACAGACATCTCATGTTAAAAGCTGAAACCTTGTATCTTGGCTATTCCTAATGTGGGCTTACTTGTGAGACTCGGGAGCTGTGTGTGCCCATGAACACCAGCGGCCCTGGGACTGAGCAGAGGAAGAGCACAGTGTTCTTCTATATGCGAATGGTTAAAGGTCTTCAACAATGGCAAATGTCATTGGTTTAGAACGTGCTGTTCATCAGATCAACAGAGCTGCAGATACACTGCAGGTGAAATAATTTTTTTGTGATTGGAGTCAAGTTCTCTTGTTCTAGCAGTGGAAGGTAAGTTCAGAATTCTAGGCTTTCCTGAGGATAACAGGTGTCCACTCCACAGCAGAGTCAGTGTTCAGAGATATTTTATCATCTCGACCTGCAATGTTACTGTACTCAGTCAGCCAGGGAAGAAGCAGTTTTGCTCAAATATATGGTATCACCAGAGAAGTTTCATGAGAATAAAAACACATCTTTAATTACACACAGAACTCTTAATCTTGATACAAGATCCCATTTTGAGGCAGCCCATGCCTAGAATCCTGTGTCAAGTAAATTACTGCTAAAGATGTATGTGGCTCAGTGTTACCTTCCTCTTCCCTGTTAAAATGTCAAGCTTTGCAGTATTAGCTTCCTTAGTGGCTCAGTTGGTAAAGAATCCACCTGTAATGCAGGACACATAGGTTTGATCTCCAGGTTGGAAAGATCCCCTGCAGAAGGAAATGGCAACCCAACTCCAGTATTCTCTCCTGGGAAATCTCCTGGACAGAGGAGCTTGGTGGTCAAGAGTTTATGGGATCACAAAGAGCTGGACACAACTTAGCAACTAAACCACCCACCACCACAGCAGAAATAAGAAACAATTCCCCTTTCAGATTAACAGGAGACATGGTAGGAAGGCACATAGGGTCTGATCTGGTATTGACCCTTCTGAATGGTGCTGGTAAGCCTAAGGACACTGACAATGGAATGGAAAGCAAGGGAGCCATCCAGGGAGGGAAGAGGGGTGAGGGAAATTTGATTCCTATGGCATCAGAGCTGGCAGATTTCAGAGGTCATCTAATTCCACCCATGTGTCCTATGATAACAAGTTCAGAGACATGAAGATAAAGATGATAAAATCACAAGCCAATTAATGGTAGAGAAACGATTAAAGCCCAGCTCACAAATTCTGATATTCTACTGCACTGTGTAGTCTGTCCTGTTTTCCTGAGTTTGCCTCCTCCAAAAATAAAATTCTTGTGCCCTTCTGAGACTTGTACTCAAAGAAGTTGATTAGAATTCTTAGTTCTGCACAAGCTAGGTTGCATTATATGATGTAATCCAACTGTCAATATTTTACAGTCATTGATGACAATAAGGACTTAAACTACTAACGGCATGCTGGGCCTTAGCTCCCACATCCTTGGTGAGAAGCCAATGACATGCTGGCCACATGCACACTTGCACCAAGCTTGTCAGTGTGGTCTCCTTTATAGAGTTTTAGGAAATTGCTCATCTTACAGATGGGGAAAGCAAGGTTCAGAAAAGGCTACTCTCAGCCAAGTCCTGGCCCAGACCCAGCTTCCAAAGCCTTGTGCTGGTTGAGAGCTTTTGCACTTACCGGCTAAGTCTGGCAGACAGAGGAGTATAAACCGAAAGGCTGGGTTTGCTCGATGGATGGCTAGAAGGCACAGGTGGATCTAATGGACTCAGTCTGGGAAGCAAAACACAAACATTAATTGCCAGGTGCTGTAAGAATGGAGGAGGTTGTTTTCTAGATGAAATTTAAAACTCTGCTATACAGATACTGCCAATAAGTGGACTAACAAGTCCAGTAAGTAGTCCTCTGAAGGGTACATCCTTCTTAAAGATAGGAGGCCAATGTTAAAAGTGTGGTGACTATACCGAAGTCTAATTCCTGGCTTAGTAACTTATCAGCTGTGTGACATAAGGCAAGTTAACTTCTCTAAATGTCATTTTCCTGATCTGTAAAATGGGTAAAATAATAGTACTTCACACAACTGTTAGGACTAAATGAAAGTCACTGAGAGAGAACTGTCATGCTCCATAATGTTTGCTGTTATTATGTTGTGGTTAATCATGAAAAACATCTGTTTAACAGAACAAAATATTCAGAATTACTACCCTTAACCTTTTGAAATGTATGTTTGCCAAGTTGATTAAGGGGCAACTCAGTCAAAGGTAATAGCACCCCACTCCAGTACTCTTGCCTGGAAAAATCCCATGGACGGAGGAGCCTGGTAGGCTGCAGTCCATGGGGTCACTAAGAGTCGGACACGACTGGGCGACTTCACTTTCACTTTCATGCACTGGAAAGGAAATGGCAACCCACTGCAGTGTTCTTGCCTGGAGAATCCTAGGGACAGTGGAGCCTGATGGGCTGCCGTCTATGGGGTCGCACAGAGTCGGACATGACTGAAGCAACTTAGCAGCAGCAGCAGCAGTCAAAGGTGCATTACCAGCCAATAAAATTTGTTCTAAATATAGCATCATTCAACTCAAATACAGTAGTACATACAAGGGAGACATTTCTGAAATACTATTTCTCCTTACTACTCTTCCCCCTGCCCCCCAAGAAAACAATCCTGCAATTAAAAACAAAAACAAAAACAAAAAAAACTACTAAGCACAGTTACAATTACTCTAGTCAACATTAAAAAAAAAAAAACAGAATGGTGTGTGTACTATACGTATTTTAAAGATGTGCCTTCTAGATATCTTAATTTTTCCCTTGGGCTTTTGCAAAAGAAATATATGCAACATATCTTCAAATATACTTAGAGCTATATCATAATAATTTATCTAATTAATCATAATGATGATTTTGAATTACCAGGGAAGGAAGGGTACTCTAGGAAAGCAGAAAAAAGCAGTTTGTAACTATTTTTACCTATACTTAATTACAAGATATCCCAGCACATGAGTTACCCACTTTGTTTAAAAAATCACCCAACAACCAACCAACCTATTACCCATCCCATCAGAAAACATATTCCAAGGACTTTATAAGCTTACTGAACTATTAGTTTAATCACAAAAACCAAGAAATGGTGGAATTGCCCAGTGGAGGGCCTGTGTAAAAATAAACTATTCTTGGGACTTCCCTGGTGGTTCAATGATTGAGAATCTGCCTTCCAATGCAGGGCACATAGGTCTGATCCCTTGTTGGGGAACTAAGATCCCGCATACCATGGGGCTAAGTCTGCATGCTGCAATGAAGACCTAGCGCAGTCAAAAAAATAAAAATAAACAAACTAAGCTTCAACTTGATAATGTAAAAACAAGTATCTGTCACTTAAGTTTTGAAAAGCATTGGAAAAATGTATGTGTAAGTAACGGAAATGATACCTGTGAAACAGCTACAACCCCATGAAAATAAGGCCTATTTTTCTATTTTACTTAAAAAACAAAACTTATCAGCTTTTGATGAATTCTGAATCCACCACATCTCCAGAAACTGTAGACAGTTTTTTGTTTTATATTATTTATAACATGTGTATCACAAGGCAACTTCGTTTCATGCTTTACTTTTGTGAAATGGAAATAAAACTTTTTTCTGAAATCGGCACTAAAGTTGTTTTGAGTTAATAGCAAGGAGATACATCCAACTAAAAGCAGAATGAATACAGTCAAACTACATATCAAATCAAAATTATTTTCTTTATATCATCAGCAATGAGTAACTCCAGAGGTAGTATGGCAGAAATGAGCATGGATCCTATCAGGTCACAACCAACGAAGAAATTAAATTTACTTTTTCCTATGGTTTTGACTATAAATTGCTTTACATATTTAGGACCTGAATAAAAACCACTCTCAGCAGAAATCTTGGCCATTAATTCAACTGACATATCAATTTACAACCTTTAGGACTGCAGATATAAAAAATGTAAAGTATAAAATTATGTAGTTTGAAATGGTTTTAATCATATTCATTAAAAATATTTCCCAGTACTTACTTGACAAAACCCCCTTGCAATATAATCTAAACTTTTATTTATAAAATGAGGCTCACTTATGAGATTTCATTGAATGTTACACTGCAAATTACTTACATTCTGTAAAATATTTTAAGAACTTTTCCCTATCAAAGGTAGTTTATATTGGATTATCTGAAACCCAATAGTGGCCACAGATGAGCTTCTTATAGTTCTTTTCATTAATGCTTGGAAAGCACTGTGAAAATGCAAAGTGCTGTTAAGTGCTATCATCTCCCTTAAATTTTCACTTACACTGAGTGCACATTGTGAAATAAACACATATGCAGCATGTCCATGTTTGATATGTATTTTTATTTCCCTGCAGTTTTCACTTATCAAGAACAAGTAACAGGGAAAGTTGTCTGAACTAGTGCATAAACAAACATTCTGAAACACCACTACACGTATCTAATATACAAGAACCGTATAAAAAAAGTCACTAAAACACTACACTATGAAGGTGTCCAACGCTTACAGTCAGACTTTTTCCAACCCGTTACTTGCCTTGTAGCCACAGGAAATCTCTCCAAAATTGAAAAGACAATCTTGCCACAACCCTCCCCCCCTCCCAACACCTGGGATGGCTCGATATCTAGACTTCCAATAATTATTGCAATGATATAATGCAATACATACCTGGTAAAATATCCTTTATGTGGTGTGTTACAGTTTTAAAGCCAGTTAAAATATGCAGTCTTCGGATAAAATGTAATCCTTGAAAATTTTTCATACCTGCACAGTTTAAATGTACTAGATGCATAATTTTTCCTAGTCCTTTTTTTCTGTGTAATCATTTTTTATAAACTGGTATTATAAATAGAAATATACATTCAAAATATATGGAAAAGTGAGTCACTACATTAAATTTGCATGTATCGATCCATCCCTTTCCCCTGCACAGTAATAGAAAATACTATTTTGCCTTGAACTTCATATTTGACAGTGAAATGCCACTAAAGTATTTACCAAAAAGTCCATCTAGTCAAATTGTGAAACAAAATGAACCAAGTGAAAACTTTACAGTTCCTTTAGAAAAAAATTACAAGAATTTCATTTCCTAGCTATGAATCTTTAACTTTTTAGACACAAAGTTGGATTTATTTTTACAAGATACAAAATGTAAACATGGCAAAATAAATAGTTAAAACAAGTGATGCAGGATCCCATTTCATGCTCATGATCCCATTAAAGAATTATTTTTTAAAATCCATTCAGTTGCAAATTCAAGTGCAAAAGCATGATGATGAATATCTACTATTCAAGTAACAGAAATAATATTGATGATACAAATAAACTATTTTACAAGGTAGTGATTTTCCCAATTTTACAAAATATACATCATATATCGATTTAACATCCGATATACTATAGTCCATTTAGGTCCATTGTTATGCTCTGTGATCCACAGAGTTTCGCCTTTTGCATTCAGCTGGAATATGAATGACTGCACACCATCAGCACAGGTCAAAGCCACATGTTTTAGGTTATGTCACTTCCATAGCTACTGTTGTCTCTGCTATTCCATTTAAACCCAATCTTTCTGGTTCATGGTTCTCTCTATAATAAGGCAAAGAGTAAAATAAACATTAATACTCTCTAGAATATGATGTTTCTCATTTAGTAGTTACAGATGCGTTTTATATAATTACAACTAAACATACTGCACAAGAACATCTCCCATTTTTACAATTTCCATACAGGAATGAGGAAAAGTTTTCTTTAGTTAAGAAATCCTATGAACTTGATTATAATTATTTACTTAGGAAAAATAGCAACTTAACAGTATTTCAGTAGCAGTCAATGATAAATTACTTATGAAACATATAGCACAGGACAATTCAAGCTTTTTACAATAGACAAAGCATATGATGCTCATAAGTAATAATAATGAGGAGCACAATATTACTTAAATTACTTTCCACTACAGTTTAATTTTACAGGTTTATGGTCATGTAGTTATTAATCTATGCAGATCAAATTTTTTGATTCACTGTTTGCATGTATTAGTGTCATAGAAAGAAAAAAGCAATCTGAAATACATTATCATAGATTTAGTTAATTCCAGGATATTCTCAGTTCTAAAATATACACAGAATAATTTACTTTCCCTTTGGGTATAATGTTAAAAAAATACAAATTTGATTTGAAAACTAAAGCTCTGAAAACTAACAATAACTCTAGCCTGCCAGACTGCCTAAAGTATAAAGAAGAAATCTAAGAATAACTGAAGGTGATGTATTTTTTCAGTTTGATGGTTCCCAAGTTGATGTGGACTATCCTTCCCCTTTTTTTTAAATAGCAGTTCTGATTGGCATTTAAACATTCTACTAGGGACCTTAAACAAATGATCTAAGTCACACAGCTTTAGACTAAGCAGATATTCAATATCTGTTAAAAAGCAAGTCAATCAGTTGACAAGATATCTATGGCTTGAGCAGTAAAATAAAAAAAAGGAAAAGTCTTTTCCTCCCACAGGATCTGAGCCAGCAGAAAGAGACAGAATGATATCTGAAATACACACACACACACACGCACACACGCACACACACACACACACCTGGCTATGCTGCTGATGGCACTGCTAGGAGTAACCTTTGGCACTCTGTCCATACTGGCAGCAACTGTGGCAAGTTTTAAGGCTGTTGGCGATGGTGCTGAAGTCCGTGTATTGATATGCACATTGACTGGAGAAACAACACTGACGTTATTGAGGTGCACTGCATTTGTCAGGCAGGAATTGTTCATGGGAAGTGTTTGAGGACTGCTTGTGCACAATGCTGGGATTAAGTGGTTTGTAGTGGTGTGGCCAACTGTCCTTACAAGTTGTACAGCTGAAATCCCTGGGCTGGATGATAAAGCCATATTGGTGGAGTATAATGTTTTAGAGGTTCCTGAAGGAGAAGAAGAAAAAAACTGTTCAACTCATGAGACATTAATTAAACTCTAAAAAATTAGGAATTTAAAAATAAAAAGAAATGCAAACATTTGTAATCTAATTAAATCTCTGAAGAGAGTTTCTAATCGATAACTACAACATATTCACCTCTACAATCCCAAAGATACCCTCTTCCTACTAGCCTGCATAAAACGGTTTTGCAAAGTATTCTGCTGCCTTCATATATGGACACTGTGTAACAGGACAGAGAGGTCTTCTGGAGACTGAGGGCAGGTGGAGATGAAAACTGGACTTCCATTAGAATTTATACAAGGAAGAACACCAGTAAGGAAGGGGAATCACAATCACAGGTATATGGAACAGCAAGTGAAAAACCCTAGGGTCTGAGCAGAAGTTAAAGGCTGATAGGAAGAACAAATCTTTGAGGACTCAGGGTAGTATGAAGTGGAAATAGTGTCACAGCAATACTGTATTTCACAAGGAGGAGTCACAGAAAGCAGGCCTGTGAGTGTGTAAGACTGGGAAGGTAAATCCAATTTCCAACTTACTGACAGATCATCTGGACTATTAACATAATTCTCCTTTTTATAAATGCACGATTGATTCAACAATGATGGTTAGCAATTGGCTTGATGTGACTGCTAAGATGTGAGGCAAATGACAGTATGTAGATAAAACTAGGCAGGGTGAACTGTTACACAGGTAGGTATCAACTGGGCATGGGAGGACCCAGGGAGCAGGCTTGATGTGACTTTTAGAAACATCGAACTATTCCACCACACATAGCCATAGAAATTATGATGGAGTCCTAACTGATTTCTTGTACAATGTTTCCCCTCTGGATTTAAAAATCAAAAATCATATCTCAAATCACTGAGTTGCAACTCTGAGCTAGTAAGTATCACTTGAAACAACAGGCTTACCTGAAGGCTGGACAACACCGTTTATGTTGCTGTGGCCAGTGTTCTGTTCCTTGGCTACCTCACTGCGACTTGGAACAGGTGCACTGACCACTGCAGATGCAGCAAAATGGGCGCTGGCTGAGTCAAGTGTTTTAGACATACAGTCAGAGGTGCTTGAGCCCTATAAGAGAAACAGAGTTAAACTCTAACTTTTAGATGTGAGTGCACAAACACTTAAAGAAGTGAGAAAACCCAAGAGGCTGTTGCCTTTTTCATTCTGAACAGTTAACAAGTGTTTATGTTAAGAGATCTAGGACTTCACAGACTATTTTCATCTGTGAAATAAGAAAGTTACTTTATTATTATTTCTTAAACTGGGAAGCAACTATTTATGAGAAACAGCTAGGGTAATAAACAATCCAAATAAACAATCCAAATGTTAAGAGATCTAGGACTTCACAGACTATTTTCATCCGTGAAATAAGAAAGTTACTTTTTTATTATTTCTTAAACTGGGAAGCAACTATTTGTAAGAAACAGCTAGGGTAATAAACAATCCAAATCTTTAAGCCCTATTCATTTTTCCAAGTGTTAACACCTTTAAAAATACTTGACAATCTATGATTATGTATTTTTTCCCCTTATATCTCTTCTGATATTTGCTTCACATATCTTTGTTGCTAAAGTGTCTAATGGTTTATGATGTCTATCTTCTTTGTGAATTGTACCTTTCATCATTAAAAATATTCATCTTTGTTTCATTTAAAATAAATAAAATTTTTAAAAATACTTGACAATCTAGATACTGTGGGCAAAATGAAATGACAAAGATGACTGACAGCCATTTTTGTCCCAATGTAAAAATGTATCTTAGCCTAACTTTTCAGTAGGCTGAAATTACCTGAGATTCATAAAGGGCAAACAAAGGCAAGTTTAATGGTCATGTTCCTTTTGATTCTGTATAAAACTAGTTCAGGGTTAGTAACAGCTTTTTAGAGGGTTAAACAACAGAAATTTATTCTCATACAGTTCTGGAGGCCAGAAGTCCAAAATGAGTCTCACTGCCTCATCTCAAGGTGCTGGCAGGGCTTCTTTCTTCTAGCAATTACGCTATTATTAGGTATTTATTTATACGGTCTTGGCTCTACTGTCAATCATTTAATGGTGCCTAAGGAAAACTTGGAAGGAATGATGCTAAAGCTGAAACTCCAGTACTTTGGCCACCTCATGTGAAGAGTTGACTCATTGGAAAAGACTCTGATGCTGGGAGGGATTGGGGGCAGGAGGAGAAGGGGACGACAGAGGATGATATGGCTGGATGGCATTACCAACTCGATGGACGTGAGTCTGAGTAAACTCTGGGAGTTGGTGATGGACAGGGAGGCCTGGCGTGCTGTGATTCATGGGGTCGCAAAGAGTCGGACACAACTAAGTGACTGAACTGAACTGAACTGATGAATTCTTAGTGAACTTTCCAAAAATATGTAGCAATTTCTTTCCTAAATTAAAAATACTATATTTGGCTCTAGTGTTCCTCTCATGAAACAAAAACTAGTTACTTAAAATTAGTTAAATTAACTGAAAAAGACACAGGTTTTATCTTCAAAATCAAGAGTAGCAATAACAAGGTTATCTGCTTGACTTCACTAAAATTTTTTTAAAATGACATAATTATGAAAGAACAGACATAACCATGATTCAAAGACAGCTTTACCTGTGCTTTTGGATGTGTCTGTTGCGAGGAATGCTGAGATTGCTGTTTCTGCTGAAGCTGAGCAAGCTGCTGCCTTTGCATTTGAACTAACTGCTGTTGATGAGTCTGAAACTGCTCTTCCGTGATGCCCCCTGACACTGGCAAAGGACATTAATTTTAGAAATATGCATGTTTTAAAGTACTTTTAACAAGTAGAATACAATCTGAAGTTACTCCACAATTAAGATGAAAAGTAATTTCAAATCACAGTATATATTATACATCAGCAGCAAAGAACAGGGTAAAAATGATACACCCTTCAGCCAAAGCAGCTTATACCTTCTAATATTACATGCTTAAGAAGTTACCATTTGTAGTTTTTACTGTATAACACAGCTCTAATTTGAGGATTCCTCCATTTATTCAGACTTAAACCACATGTTAAGCCAATAGATGCCTAAAGTACTATCTATAAAAACGTGGGCTAGAAATGAGATATGTTAGAAAATTAAAGATACAATGCATCCTCAGATGTAATCAATTATGCTGTTACCAACTGTGTTAAGTTACTAAATGCCAAATAAAAATAAGACATTTAAAACTTTTATTTAAAAAATTACTTTAAAAAAAGTTATCAAGTTATAATAAGAAACACTTTTCTCCAAAGCAATGTAAACAAACTTTCACTCACTGATATTTAAGTACATCACTGATAAACTTATTTAGAGGACACAAAGCTATCTCCATAGAAGTCAGTATATTATTAGAGCCACAAAACATTAAATCATATCAGAATGCATCTACTACCAGAGCCATTTTACTCTACTTTTCTTTATTGTTTTCTTTCCTTTCTCCCAGCTATTTCACTCCATCAGCAAGCATTTACTATCTACAATGAAAAGTGCTGAACAGAGAAAAAAAATAAATTTAAAAGAAGGTCCCTGCTATAAAGTCTTACAATGTAGTTGGGAAGAAAAGATACATATAAAGAATTCTCAACTAATTTAAGTCAACCTTTAAATGTAAATTAGCTAACTTAATCAATATGACCTAAAGGAGTTTAGATAGGACCTTCAACTAATGTTACTTAACTAGAAATCCCCACCAAAGTTTTCCATTTAGCATAATCACAAATGAGAAATTATATATATGATGGTAAATTAGACATAACAAGTTGTGCTAAGTACAGCTTATTTTCTATGAAGGAATTAAGCCCCAGAGATGGACAAAACTTTAGATAGGCCTTCATTTCTGTTACACAATGTTATCATTAAAATTAGGATTGGACTGTTATGGAGAAACAGTTCTTAGACAGACAGCAATTTTATTTTTCGAAGATGGGCCTATGATAGTGCTCATTCTAAAATTTCACTATTACCTGTATTTTTGAAGTACATATTAGTTATCTTACTGAATTACCAACAAAATCAAATGTCTTTCTTTGCACATGTTGAATTCATTGCAAGTATTCTATTTTTAAATAAAAAATAATAACAAATTCTAAATTTAAAATCTTCAAAATCAAATGAAAATGTGAAGTGTTCATTAATTTCCAGCTGTATGAGAACCTTGGGAGAGATTAAAAATAGTTTATTACATACAAAGGCAGGAAGGAAAACCTTAAGCCCAAATACATCTATTTAAGTCTTCTGTATATAAACCAGTGTACCAATTCAGAAGAAGCAGACTTGTAATCGGGTGTTAGTATACTCTACTCTCAAATGCAGCATGATGTTTGTCCAGAGCTTAGGTTTATGTTGTGATGAAAAGGTGAGAAATCCATTGCACTGAATTTTAAGTGAGGAATAAAACCAAACAGGATACACTTTTAGCAGCTATTTAAAAATTCAGACAGAAATGAGGATAATGAGAATTTTTTCATTTTTCAAAATCTTTTAAGTCAGAAAATCATAAAATCTTACTTATCAGAAAAAATATATATATAAATTACTTGAAAGAACAAATTGTATTCTTTTAGCAAAAAAATTAGTTTTGGTTAGTAGTTATTAACTAACAAAATGTTGCCAATTAGAGGTATTCTAGTTGTTCTTATGAAAAGATGATCATTTATGTAGATATCAAAAAGGGATGCTAATAAAATTTCCTGGTCTGGGGAGGGACATGTCTACTTACTGCCCTGACTTGTTGAAACCATTAATTTGTTCAAGAACTCCATCCTTTTCACCATAGAAAATGTATAAAATCTCAACCAAGACATCATTGAAATGACTCAAATTAATGGTCAAGTGTTGTCCAACTTCTTAAAAACTCATGCTGGCTTTGATACAAAAATTCTCATTCCTGATTGTGCTACTGGTTGAAATCCACTGGTGGTAAAACTTAATTCAAAAATTTGGATATGCTTAAAATAGTAAATTCATTTTTTTCTTCTTCCCCTTTGCCTCAAACTCAGCATGTTAGATTCATTCTTAACATCTAGTTTGTTGTTGTTTTTAAACACTATAAGGTGTTTTGTGCTTGAAAATTGCTTATGTTTCTCATTTGGAATTTTCTAGAGCATTAAACATTCTTCAGACAAAAATAGCAATCATGACACAGAATTGGAACACATACAGAACACCCTCCCTAATTGACCTCTTTCATTTTGTTAAGATGAGTAAAAGTGGTCAGAAATGTAGTATGGTTTTAATGGCACAGTCATAGTACTGATCAAAAGGAAAGCACCTTCTCCACTAATTATTTTTCCTTTCATAAGTTACAGAAATACTTCCATAAGAAATTTATTTCTTACACTGACTTTAAGTTATCAAGAGGTAAGCATTAAAATACACCAGGAAAATGTCACACTTATAGTGTGAAGATACCTCTTTAGGAACGAGACATAGGATGGGGGCCCAGCTTTGGAAGGGTTCATATCAGATCAGATCAGTAGTGTCCGACTCTTTGTGGGCCCATGAATCGCAGCACGCCAGGCCTCCCTGTCCATCACCAACTCCTGGAGTTCACTGAGACTCACGTCCATCGAGTCAGTGATGCATTGTAGTGACATAAAGAAGTGGGAATGTATGAAAAAAGAAACCATATCTGTTTCTCTTGCTTAGGGTCAAGTTCTTTCTACTAGTTGCTCTCAAAAGTTGCTAGCTTAAAAGTAAATTTCATGCTGGTCATAAATCTACCCTATCCAACACGTCCAAGTCCTGTCAGTTTAAAAGTAACTGACAATCTGCAAATTGACACAGTTACTATGCAGAACACAGAGATATCTTAAAAAACTAGGAGTAAAACCACCATATGACCCAGCAATCCCATTACAAGGCATATATCCTGAGGAAAGACACATGTAACCCAATGTTCATTGCAGCTCTATTTATAATAGCTAGAACATGGAAGCAACTTAGATGTCCATCAACAGATGAATGGATAAAAAAGCTGTGGTACATATATACAATGGAATATTATTCAGCCATAAAATGAGTCAGTCCTAATGAGGTGGATGAACCTAGAGCCTATTATACAGAGTGAAGTAAGTCAGAAAGAGAAAAACAATTATCGTATACTAACCCACATATATGGAATCTACAAAGACGGTACTGATGAACCTATTTTCAGAGCAGCAGTGGAGAACACAGACACTGAGAACAGCCTCATGGACACAGCTGGCAGGGGAAGGAGAGGATGGGAGGTATGCAGAGAGTAACACGGAAACATATATTACCATATGTAAAACAGACAGCCAATGGGAATTTGTTGTATGACTCAGGGAACTCAAACCAGGGCTCAGTAACAACCTAGAAGGGTGAGATGGGGAGGCAGGTGGGAAGGAACATGGGTAAACCTATGACTGATTCATGCTGATGTTTGGCAGAAACCAATTCAATACTGTAAAGCAATTAGCCTTCAATTAAAAATAAATAAATTTTTTTAAAAAGTAACTACAATCTGATTGTTTTATGAAGGCAAAAGGCAGGAAATGTTCCTTTCCCTAAGTAAGAGGTTTTGCAAATCTCCCTGGGTAACACATTCTAATAGGTACACATATTATAGAATTTCCCCTTTTACACACGCGAATTGTCATTCTGTACATTAGTAACACACTTGCATTTCTAAATATTTTGAGCATATAACTGACAGTCTGTTTTTCACTAAAGCCTCTAACCTTTCTGGCTGTCTTTCTACCTGCCTTATCAGTCAGCTTCTATGCCTCAGATGGATCCATGTAGCTTTTCATAGAATATCTGTCACCACCCTTAGTCTGTTCTCAAAAATCGCAGGCATTCCTCCTTTTGTTCTTTACCTTTCAGTCATGTGGTTCCTACAAGGTGCTCTGCTAGCCTGATCCCTTATCACCTTTCCCTCTCATAATCTGACAGCGATCCAACACAAACATACTCTAGGTACCTCCACTAGATTTTACACTGGTATATTGATAAAGCTTTACATCACTGTTTCTTAAACTTGGGCCCAGAGAAAACATTCTTGAGTATGTGTGAAATCTTTAAAAGTATCTGTCAACTTTTTCGGAGAACGCAATGGCAACCCACTCCAATACTCTTGCCTAGAAACTCCCATGGACGGAAGAGCCTAGGCTACAGTCCATGGAATCACGGAGAGCCAGACACGACTGAGCGACTTCACTTTCACGCATTGGAGAAGGAAATGGCAACCCACTCCAGTGTTCTTGCCTGGAGAATCCCAAGGACAGAGGAGCCTGGTAGGCTGCCGTCTACGGGGTTGCACAGAGTCGGACATGACTGAAGCAACTTAGCAGCAGCAGCAGTCAACTTTTTACTGTTGTTTCATTGATAAACTAATAAAAAGAAACACCGAATAGAAACACAATCTGGATTTTCTAGATGACCACCCTACAACCGAGTATAAACACATGATTTTTGTGCTTGTATCTGCTACCCTTTGAAAAAATAATCTTCTAACTTTTAATTCAGTGTTTTTCTAAAAGTAGGCTAAAGTGATCCTTGGGAGGCCACGAATATTTTAAAATACTAGCCTAGACCAAGTTTTTGCAGCTTAATGAAGAACATCTAATGTGATAGTAAAAATCATCTAAAAGTCAAAATGATTATTTGGCACGTCATCATCTACCAGGTAGGTCTATTATAAAAGTTTTAATATATAACTTGTTGAAACAATGCTGATTATATGCAATGTCTGTTTGTTTTAAAAGCTGGATCTGGGGTTACATGGAGGAGGAGACCGTATTTTAATCCTTCTAGATAGTAGCAAGCAACCAGGTAAGGTTGACAAAAAACCACTGGACCTACTGTGAGGACAAATCTTCCGATCCACAAAAGCCGACAGTATAATCCAGGACTATTCACATCCTCTAATGTAACTAATGAGTAAACTGCAAAACTGTGGGGATACTAACCGGGGTGAAGATGAGAGGTGAGACAGGAAGTGAGAGGGTGAAAGGGGTGGGGAATGAGGAACAAATGAAATTTGATGATAAAACAGAATAAAGATCCATTTAAACTTCTGAAACCCAAGCTAAATAGTTATAATTGAAATTTCAGTATGATTTCCTTTAGCAGTCAAACTAAAATCTTTTAAACTTCTGAAGTCTAAATCTATTTCTCACCTTTGGAAGTGACTCTAACTTAAAAAATAAGTCCTTGTGAGTACCTCAGCTGGTGTTAAAACATAGTTTTCCTTTTTAAAAAACTTTCATGCTTGCAAACATTTTATACCATTTTCAGAAAGAATGGGAAAAGACACTGCAACCATGCATTAGTCTAACCCAAGATTAAACATAAATTGCCCTTCGAGTCTGAACAAGCAATGCTACTTTTAGATGTGAAATATATTTTCTTAAGGTTGGGATTTAAGAATAGTATCTCAAAAGAACAAATACTGCAGTTTCAAATGACTGAAAACTTTATCATCTATTTATTTAAATAATATAATATTTGCTTGTTATAAGCTCCCTGAAGGTAAGGATTATTGTCTTCTAAAATTCTGCAACTTCCAAACACTTAACATAATGCTTTGCATATGTTAGATCTTAAATAATTATGTATTAAAAATAATTTTCCTTGGTTATGCACTTCTTTTATTTAGCACATCTGTCTTTCCTTTCTCTGTCCTACTTCTATTCTTTGAGAATAGGTTTTCAATTAAGACAACATACTTTTATTTAATAATTAACTAAATGAAGTCTTCAGTTTTAGTTCTTACTAGTACCTAGGACACACAATTCTATTTGTTTCCCTTTAAGTCCATTTAGTACGGTACCAAAAATAATAATTAGATTACATTCAGGACACAGCAACTATGACTTGAAAAACATTAATTGGGTTATTAACAACATAAAAGTAAGAAAATTTTCTGTCAGTGGCTCTCATGTTCAAGGTTGTTGTTTAAGAACTAAGGAACTTGTGACACAAGGGTCATGGGTATCAGGTTTCTATTTCTGATCAAACCCTTTATTTGCTGTGAATTTCCCAGCTGTGAAACAGATGATACTCTCTGCCAAGTAAAAACATGGTTCTGAATCAGTCCTGTTACTCTTAAAGACACGTATGTTCTCCTGACCAAGTCCACTAACAATTAAGCAGAAAGCACAAGTGTTACAGACACATAGATTAAAAGAAACCAAATGTATGAGGATTCAATTCTTTTGCATATGTCCATCAAATATAATGGAGAAGGAAATGGCAACCCACTCCAGTATTCTTGCCTGGAAAATCCCATGGACAGAGGAGCCTGGTGGGCTACTGTTCATGGAGTCACAAAGAGTCAGACATGACTGAGTGACTAAGCACATCAAATATAAAAATGTAAATTTTAAGAAATTCCTTAAATTCTCTTTAGGTAAAAAAGGAATTTCTATCCATATTTACTGAAGTGTAACTGAATCCACTTTAAATGATCTATCCAGAACTGAGAAACTATGTAATGAACATAACTGGTAAGGGGCGTACTTAAAACTGCCATGGGCAAATTCCCTGGTGGTCCAATAGCTAGGATTCTACACTTTTACTGCTGTGGGCCCAGGTTTGATTTCTGATCGAGAAACTAAGATCCCGCAGGCCCTGTAGGGTGGCCCAAACAAACAAATAACTGCTACAGCTTTTCAGTTGTTTACAAAACTGCTGTTAAAAACACGTCTCATTATGAATTTATATACCATGCCTAATATTTTGAAACAAAAGAAATTTGTTAAAAACAAACCACCCTGTGACTTCAATGACTACAGAGGGTTATAGTTAGCAGAGAGAAAACATGAACAAAATCCTTTAATAACAAATAATGGAATGGTACTAAATTGAGACACAGTACCATTACATAACAAACATAAACATAAGAAGGAAAAATGGCATAGACCAAAACCACTATTTTTTTCTGATAACAGGGGAAAGGTAAAAATAGAAAAAATCTTATCTATCACATATATGTGATTTAAATTCCCTGAGAAGTGTATGCAAGCCTAAAATAATATTTCAAATGCTTATTTTATGCTGATACATGGTAGTGTCATAAAATTCTAGAGCTGACTGTATGGACTTGTTATATTCTGAATCCATACATGCAGAGTACTGATGATACAATAAAGAGAAACATATATATTTTCTGGAAGAGTCAAGTCAAATAGTTCTGAAGTGTTTCAAGAAAGTACAGTAGAAAGCTGCAAATATTTGGCCATATTCAAGTTGAGAAGGAACATTTAAAACCAATCCTTTGTTATGACATTCATTGGTAGAGAAAAAATTCAATCTATGGTCAAATCTACTTATAAATGCTTATGGTTGATATGTTTTTAAACTCTCTTTTTGGCAAAATTATTGTAATTTTTGGTACGGGAATTTCAGTTAAATAATTTGAATAATGTCTTAGAGTTGGCTGAAAAAGGATGTGACCTAATATTTGACAGTTCAGTTCAGTCGCTCAGTCGTGTCTGACCCTTTGTGACCCCATGACTGCAGCATGCCAGGCCTCCATGTCCATCACCAAAATCTGGAGTTTATCCAAAAGCATTCCCATTAAGTCTGTGATGCCATCCAATCATCTCATCCTCTGTCATCCCCTTCTCCTCCCACCTTCAATCTTTCCCAGCATCAGGGTCTTTTCAGATGAGTCAGTTCTTTGCATCAGGTGGCCAAAGTACTGGAGTTTCAGCTTCAACATT
>NW_011494711.1:3610063-3655669 GCF_000754665.1 Bison bison bison | reverse complement strand
TTCTTTGCATCAGGTGGCCAAAGTACTGGAGTTTCAGCTTCAACATTAGTCCTTCCAATGAACACCCAGGACTGATCTCCTTTAGGATGGACTGGTTGGATCTCCTTCAGTCCAAGGGACTCTCAAGAGTCTTCTCCAACACCACAGTTCAAAAGCATCAATTCTTCGGTGCTCAGCTTTCTTTATAGTCCAACTCTCACATCCATACATGACTACTGGAAAAACCATAGCCTTGACTAGACAGACCTTCATTGTCAAAGTAATGTCTCTGCTTTTTAATATGTTGTCTAGGTTGGTCCTAACTTTCCTTCCAAGAAGTAAGCATCTTTTAATTTCATGGCTGCAGTCACCATCTGCAGTGATTTTGGAGTCCCCCAAAATAAAGCCTCTCACTTTTTCCACTGTTTCCCCTTCTATTTGCCATGAAGTGATGGGACCAGATGCCATGATCTTAGTTTTCTGAATGTTGAACCGTAAGCCAACTTTTTCACTCTCCTCTTTCACTTTCATCAAGAGGCTCTTTAGTTCTTCTTCGCTTCCTTCCATAAGGGTGGTGTCATCTGCATATCTGAGTTCATTGATATTTCTCCCAGCAATCCTGATTCCAGCTGTGCTTCTTCCAGCCCAGCGTTTCTCATGATGTACTCTGCATATAAGTTGAATAAGCAGGGTGACAATATACAGCCTGGACGTACTCCTTTTCCTATTTGGAACCAGTCTGTTGTTCCATGTCCAATTCTAACTGTTGCTTCCTGACCTGCATAAAGATTTCTCAAGAGGCAGGTCAGGTGGTCTGGTATGCCCATCTCTTTCAGAATTTTCCAGTTTACTGTGATCCACACAGTCAAAGGCTTTGGCTTAGTCAATAAAGCAGAAATAGATGTTTTTCTGGAACTCTCTTGCCTTTTCGATGATGTTCCTGAATGGGCTCCAGCGGATGTTGACAATTTGATCTCTGGTTCCTCTGTCTTTTCTAAAACCAGCTTGAACATCTGAAGTTCACTGTTCACATATTGCTGAAGCCTGGCTTGGGAGAATTTTGAGCATTACTTTATTAGCGTGTGAGATGAGTGCAATTGTGAGGTAGTTTGAGCATTCTTTGGCATTGCCTTTCTTTGGGATGGAATGAAAACTGACCTTTTCCAGTCCTGTGGCCACTGCTGAGTTTTCCAAATTTGCTGGCATATTGAGTGAAGCACTTTCACAGCATCATCTTTCAGGATTTGAAATAGCTCAACTGGAATTCCATCACCGCCACTAGCTTTGTTCTTAGTGATACTTCCTAAAGGCCCACTTGACTTCACATTCCAGGATGTCTGGCTCCTACTATTTTTACACTTCTAAGAATCCTGCTGTCTAAAGTCATATTAGGTATTAATCCATTTCAGCTTCAAAAGGTCATTAAACTTCACACTCATGAACTTTATGTATAATCAGATACCATTTTCCTTACCTAAATTTGTTTGGGAGAAAATTAACCAACTAAGTTGGAGAAATGATATCCCAACTTCCAATCATTCAAACAAATCCAATTTTCCATAACAACCTTTAAATAGACAAACATCTAAGTAAAGTTTGAAAATAAACAGCTCAGTAATTAAAAAGGACTAAACACTACATAGACAAAATTTCAACCTAAAATGATTTAAAATCACTTTGAAGAAGCATAACATATCAATTTTATATACTAAAATACACTGTCCAGGAAATAATTTAGAAATAAATACATTTTACAGAAAGAAAGGATATCAACAGTTTAAGTCAAGCCACATCTAGCTTTGCCTTTGTATACCATGCATTTTTTTGCAATTTATACATTATAAAGACACTCACAAATTATACACTTATATATATGTGATAAAGAGAAGACTATGCACAGAAGAAAACAAATCAAAATTACATCTTAGAGTCTCTAGATGTTACACATTATTTACAATGCTGAGGTATATTAATTTTAGTACAATGCCTCTTAAAATGAAAAATACTTCTTGATCTCAATTAGAGAGGTATATTATCAGACCAAAACTACATTTTTCAGAAAGAAAGCTTTAATGGAATTTCTGAGGGGCAAATGCTTAAATTTAAGCAAAGTTAATATAATAAGTGAAAGTGAAAGGAAAAGAGGCTTCCCTGGTGGCTTAGATGGTAAAGAATCTGCTTACAATGCAAGAGACCTGGGTTTGATCCCTGGGTCAGGAAGATCCCCCGGAGAAAGAAATGGTAACCCACTCCAGTATTCTTGCCTGGAGAATTCCATGGACAGAGGAGCCTGTCAGGTTAGTGTGTTAAGCTTTCTATAACAAAAACACTTTTGTGCTATGATGATCTGATAGTAGCTAATAATCACTCTGCCCAGACAGAATTCTCTACACATTCTCCCTGCACACTCATTGTACCAGGCACGCACAGTCAAAGTGAGTGGTTTTACAGGTATTGGTTTGGAACTTTTGGTTAAAATGCAAACCACAATAATTGTTTAGTTTCCTACAATTGTTTAGTTTCCTAGGGGGAAAAAAAAAACATAGGTTAAGCTAAAATTCCTTTCCTCAGTAGGATCATGAAAATAAACCTTCAAAATTCATCCTGAAAGGCTATTTAGTGGATAATGAAAAATTAAGAAGAGAAGAGGATATACTTTTAACAAGTAGCAACTTACCTGATATGCCATTCTTGCTGGTGTTCAATAAAGCTACAGATGCTGCAGAAACTCTTCTATTGTTCACAGTCTGCCCTGGTTTTCTTGAGGTACATTCTTCACTATCACTGTCCTGTAAATTTAGTAGCCTTGGCTGGAAACACTGTAGTCGACATGATCTGATATTGCTTAATATTTCAGAAAGGGACAGTCTATTTTCACAATGTTTATTGGAAGCATTGGTCCGAGAGAAATTAGAAGAAAAGTCTATATTTTGGGAAGCGCTTGAAAAACCATTCAGCATTTCAGGGTCTATCTGTTTCAGGACTGGGTCATGTTCTGTGGCTATCCGGTCCATTATGACCCTGAAAAGCAATATAAAGCCAAATATTACCTACAAGAAGTTAATAACATTTTCTTGATACCATCCCTTCCATCTTGTAAACAAATACCATGTCAAAACGAACAGTTTACCTTCCACCTCTGCCAATTCGCCTTCTTGCAAATCCTATACATCGTCTTGGGACTGTGAGTGTTGTAAGACAATGCCTGTATCTTAACTTATCCAAATCTGCCAATTCTGAATTTCCAAATGAACGGTTAGTTTGGTCCAAACGCGGCTGCACAAAATGGAAAGAAAAACTGAAACTCATAGAATAATTCTGAAATGAAGAAAAGTTAAATCATGATAAAGTAACTACAGTATTAGAACAATTAAAATTTAGATATAAAAATTTAAAACCGGGATTTAAATGTTAACCAGGTAAAATTCTATAAAACTGATATAGAAGTTCACTCATCAAAATAACTTAAATTTTTATGACTATCAATATATTTAAGATATATTTTAAAAGAAATATATCTTTAAAGAACAATGTGGCTTTTAACATTTATGTAGAAGAGTTGCTGTTCAGTTGCTCAGTAGTGTCCAACTCTTAGCGACTCTAGAGATAATGAATTTAGTAATTTATAAACTTGCTACTGAGATATATTACAGAGACTTCAATAGGATTTTCAAAAATTGCACTTCAAGAAAGCAAGCATGACCTTATTCTAGGTACCTGAGTATGTTCTAGTGTCACCCAGTTTGTAGTCAATGAAAACCTGAATAGAATTTGTATCCCACAGTTGTGTGAAAACTGTATAAATCTCAATTATGTTGAATTGGTGCATGGTGCTTTTCAGGTCTACTATATGCTTCTACTTTTCTGTCAATTCATTCTATTAATTTTTAAGAGTTTGATATTGAAATTCAACTAAAAATCTTAATTTATCTACTTAAATAATTGTAATATATGGTGGAACTATATGCAACTTTGTTCTGTATTTTCCACGTCTTCTGTAAATGTGTTATCATACTTTCATAATTTGAAAAATAGAGGGAAAAAAAGCAAGCAAGCACAGACGAAATTCATACTTCCTCTATTTTTAACGACATAATGTGCGTTTCTTAGCCTTCCCATTTCCTCAGTTCAGTTCAGTTCAGTCCTCAGTTGTGTCTGACTCTTTGCAACTCCATGGACTGCAGCACGCCAGGCTTCCCTGTCCATCACCAACTCCCAGGGCCTGCTCAAACTCATTTCCATCAAGTCAGTGATGCCATCCAACCAGCTTGTCCTCTGACTTTCCCTTCTTCCACCTTCAATCTTGCCCAGCATCAGGGTCTTTTCCAATGAGTCAATTCTTCACATCAGGTGGCTAAAATATTGGAATTTCAGCCTCAGCATCAGTCCTTCCAGTGAATATTCAAGACTGATTTCCTTTAGCATGTACTGGTTGGATCTCCTTGCAGTGCAAGGGAATCTCAAGAGTTTTCTCCAACACCACAGTTCAAAAGCATCACTTCTTCAGCACTCAGCTTTCTTTATAGTCCAACTCTCACATCCATACATGACTACTAGAAAAACCATAGCTTTGACTAGATGGACCTTTGTTGGCAAAGTAATAACCAGGAGCTGACCGTGGCTCAGATCATGAACTCCTTATTGCAAAATTCAGACTTAAATTGAAGAAAGTAGGGAAAACCACTAGACCATTCATGTATGATATAAATCAAATCCCTTACAATCATACAGTGGAAGTGAAAATAGATTCAAAGGATTAGATCTGATAGACAGAGTGCCTGAAGAACTACAGACAGAGGTTCGTGACACTGTACAGGAGGCAGTGATCAAGACCACCCCTAAGAAAAAGAAATGCAGACAGGCAAAATGGTTGTGTGAGGAGGCCTTACAAATAGCTGAGAAAAAAAGAAAGCTAAAGGCAAAGGAGAAAAGGAAAGACATACCCATCTGAATGCAGAGCTCCAAGAATAGTAAGGAGAGATAAGAAAGACTTCCTCAGTGATCAATGAAAAGAAATAGAGGAAAACAATAAAACAGAAAAGACTAGAGATCTCTTCAAGAAAGTTAGAGATACCAAGGGAACATTTCACGCAAAGATGAGCACAATAAAGGACAGAAATGGTATGGACCTGACACAAGCAGAAGATATTAAGAAGAGGTGGCAAGAATACACAGAAGAACTATACAAAAAAGATCTTCATGACTCAGATAACCACCATGGTGTGATCCCTCACCTAGAGCCAGACATCCTGGAATGCAAAGTCAAGTGGGCCTTAGGAAGCATCACTACAAACAAAGCTAGTGGAGGTGATGAAATTCCAGCTGAGCTATTTCAAATCCTAAAAGATGATGCTGTGAAAGTGCTGCACTCAATATGCCAGCAAATTTGGAAAATTCAGCAGTGACCACAGGACTGGAAAAGGTGAGTTTTCATTCCAATCCTTAAAAAAAGGCAATGCCAAAGAATGTTCAAACTCCAGCACAATTGCACTTATTTCACATGCTAGCAAAGTAATGATCAAAATTCTCCAAGCCAGGCTTCAACAGTACATGAATCGTGAACATCCAGATGATCAACCTGGATTTAGAAAAGGCAGAGGAACCAGAGAAAAAATTGCCAACATCCATTGGGTCATCAAAAAAAGCAAGTAAGTTCCAGAAAAACATCTACTTTTGCTTTATTGACTAAGCCAAAACCTTTGACTGTGTGGAACACAACAAACTGTGGAAAATTCTTAAAAGAGATGGGAATACCAGGCTATCTGACCTTCCTCCTGAGAAATCTGTATGCAGGTCAAGAAACAACAGTTAAAACAGGACATGGAACAACAGACTGGTTCCACATTGGGAAAGCAGTATGTCAAGGCTGTATATTGTCACCCTGCTTATTTAACCTATATGCAGAGTACATCGTGAGAAACTCTGGGCTGGATGAAGAACAAGCTGGAATTAAGATTGCTGGGAGAAATATCAATAACCTCAGATATGCAGATGACACCACTCTTATGGAGGAAAGTGGAAGAAGAACTAAAGAGTCTCTTGATGAAAGTGAAAGAGGAGAGTGAAGAAGTTGGCTTAAAACTCAACTTTCAGAAAACTAAGATCATGGCATCCGGTCCCATCACTTCATGGTAAATAGAAGGGGAAACAATGGAAAAAGTGAGAGGCTTTATTTTGGGGGGCTCCAAAATCACTGCAGATGGTGACTGCAGCCATGAAATTAAAAGACACTTGCTCCTTGGAACAAAAGTTATGACCAACTTAGATAGCATATTACAAAGCAGAGACATTACTTTGCCAACAAAGGTCCATCTAGTCAAAGCTATAGGTTTTCCAGTAGTCACGTATAGATGTGAGAGTTGGACTATAAAGAAAGCTGAGCACCAAAGCATTGATACTTTTGAACTGTGGTGTGGAGAAGATTCTTGAGAGTCCCTTGGACTGCAGGGAGATCCAACCAGTCCATGCTAACGGAAATCAGTCCTTAATATTCACTGGAAGGTCTGATGATGAAGCTGAAACTCCAATACTTGGCCACCTGATGTGAAGGAGTGACTCATCTGAAAAGACCCTGATGCTGGGAAAGACTGAAGGCGGGAGGAGAAGGGGACGACAGAGAATGAGATGGTTCGATGGCATCAGTGACTCGATGGACAGGAGTTTGAGTAATCTCCGGGAACTGGTGATGGACTGTGTGCTGCAGTCCCTGGGAGTCGCAAGGAATTGGACATGACTTAGCAACTGAATTGAACTGAAGTCATCTTGACATGAGTTATCTGTTAATTCCAGTTCCCAAAACACCACAAAAAATATAGTTCTTACAGCATAATACTGGCATCCTGCCCGCCTCCTGAAAGCACAGGGACCATCAGGATCATTTTCTTCTTCGGGTTCTGATGCTGGGGACGGTACCTAGGAAAGAAGCATGAAGTGTTCCATTTAGGAGTTACCAAAAGTCAACAGTCTTTGTAATGGTCTAAAATCAGAATCTGATCACAAACAGTGAATCACTCCACATTACATACAGTAGGTAGTGAATTCCCCAAAATATTTAAAGATTAGCACAAGTTTTGTACGGTTAATAATCATTTTTAATGGGTAAGTTCTTGCAGTTTACATGGTATTGCTTAACTGTTTCTGAACACATAAACGCTTTAAGCTTGAAAATAATTCGTATGGTTTTTACATACCCCATTTATACATTTTATAAATATTGTATGTGGCCATAAATACTTTGTAATAATAATTATGCTTCATCTATAGGTAGGTATGCTTTTATACAATAACTTCATTTCTCTATAATAAAGCCTAAAACTAGGAAGATAAAAAAAGCTTATGAATAACCTCCCATCCCCCAAAGCTGAAAAGTTCATACACTGCACTGAAAGGGGAGTCCCTTATTTCCCTACTTGTTTTTAAAATCATTTTTAAAATTTAACAGATCAGAAGCTGAAAATCAAAAGAGGAAAGAGGACTTGCTAAAAGGTAAGCAGACTGGTTTAGAAGTACTAATCTCACCATTGGACAGCTAAAGAATAAAGACTTTCAAAAAGTTGTCACATATTAAAAGCACAAGACCAAGTGAGACTAGGACAAATCCCCCTCCATAATCTGAGCGGACCTCTAAGGCAGCACTGGTACATTATAGCAAACATTATGTTATCGAAAACAGATTAAGTGAAATACAAATATACTCTGATTTGGCAGGAAATAATATGGTTTAGATAAATTTCTACCCATAATGGTTAAAATAAAAAAAAAAAAAAGTTTTGGTACTTAAGTTTCAGTTGTCTCGCAATTTCACTTTGGAGTACATCTCTTTTTCTGACAACGCTGGCTCAACCACATTTACTTGCAAACTTTTGAACCTCACAAATCCCTCTCTTCCTATTTTGAGAGGAAAAATGCTTTCTCCACATTATTTCAAAACTGTGGTAATTACCACTGAGCAGGATCATCCAGGGGAGAAAGGCATTTGTTTGAGGTTCCAATATACCTCCACCAACCCTATGGGGGAGACACAGAAACAGTAAGCTGGGGCTGATTCTTCTTCCTAGGGAACCAAACTCAAACCTGAAACTTGAAAGGAAATCCCAAATGTGAATTTTACACTTTGGTTCCTTTATAAAGCAACTACCTCTTCTACAATGTACACAGAAAGTGTCACAAACAAAGTCTCAGAAATTTTTTGCATCCCTTCCTCCGGATTACCCAAGGAGGGGTTTCCAGGATTTAGTCTGAGATTTAAGAAGACAGGGCTGATGTTAGGAGAATCAGAAGCATGACTGAGAAGAGACTGGGTTTGTACTCTGCTCTTTTGCAAATCAGTTGGAGAAGTCTGGTTCTTTAAGTTCTTTAAGGCTCCTTATTCCTTTATTCTTGTTTATTGGACACAGAAGAAGCATATGATTATTTTAATTATCTTTTAAGCAATAAAATCCTGACTTTGTAAGAGCCACATTCTAAATAGCTGCCTCACTGAATAATGTTCAACTATAGGTACATGCTTACTTACTGTTTAGCAACCAGGGATACCATTATAAAAATTAATGTTGTCAAGGACCCAGTACAAGGATTCAGAGGAACCTAGTAGTTTCAAAATGTAATTTCATGTGGGAAGGGGACTATATGAATAAATGTAAGAATTTTTTTTTTTTTTTTAAAGAGATTGTCATATTGGATTTATTTATTTTGGAGGGACTGGTTATTTCAAAAAGACATTTATCAATTTTCAGTATCAAAACAGTTACACTATTGGTTTTTTTTCTCCCAATTGGTCCCCAAAGAGACCACACCAAAGGAGAGAATCAGACTGGATAGACTGATTCTAGCAATATAGAAAAAGTTTCTACTAAACACAGTATCCCTTAGCATCATTCTTAAAAGGCTGGGAATGTATAGCAGAACTTTATTGGCTTTTATATATGTATTTATCTAACCATTTCACTCCTCACTTAAATTTACTGCTAGCAATTCCTTCTAATATGCTGTTTTCTCTGTCTTGGACCCTTCCCTACATTTTCTATCTGGAAAAGACCTACTATTTGTGCCCTCATTCCTTCAAAATGTCATCTAATTCATGTCCCATGACTATTCAAAGCCCTGCCTGAGTCTAACAACATAATCCTCTGTCAATTTTACTTATTTTTTAAATATTTTTTTTAACTGCCCTCCCATCCAGACTGCCATATAACCTTGAGCAAGACCATCTGACAACTTTTAATAAATGACTTCATTTAAGTGCTTTTAAAGAGCATACTAAACACATTTTGTGCATTATTACAATGTGTGTGAATGCTGAAATATTATCTGGGCTAGAAAAACTAAATCATCTACAAAAAAGTGAAACTAATATAATCTAGCCAAAGAAGACAAATTTTACATAAACTCTAGATTTTAAATAGTTACCACAACAAGGAGTTTTATAAACTGTCTTGCTTCCAAATTTATCTGTCATGTTGATTTAAAAAAAATTTTTTTAAGCAAGTCAGTCAAAATGTTGAAATACAATAACACGTTATAGTACTCTCTTTAGGTTTCCTATACTGTATGAAAAAGAAAAAAGGAGGCCACTGCTACACCAGGTGCTAAACAGTGTATTTTTTAAAATCAATCCTTTAGAATATAAAATAAAAGTTTTGTTTTAAAAGACCACATACGAAACAAAAATTGAGATTTTTAAACTGTTAAAATTTGCTATAAAACTGCTATAATATAACCAAAGAATTATTTTCACAAGTTAAAATTTGAACCAATTCTAAATCTTCTTTGGAGTCAAATAGTTATTGTTAAATAAATTAGCACAATTTTCATTAAAAGTTGTAAAATACAATGCTGATGGAATATGGAAATTATTATTGGTGAATGTTTATAATTACGTGTTAAATGTCTTAAAATATTTATAATCTTTAGCTCAGGATTTCCATTTCTAATCATCTATTTCAAATATGGAAGGATGAGGTAGAGATGCTCATTTTTATAAAAGGGAGAGCTTAAAACCACCTAAATGCTACACAAAAGAAATAAAATATATTCAACTGATAGAAAATAACAAAGCAAAAACCATTTCAGTAACTACATAAATAATGTGGAAAACGTTTATGTTATAACATTAAGTGAAGAAAGCAAGAATCAAAACTCTAATATATTATGTTTTAAAATAGAGCAATATAAAAGACTAGAAGAAAATGTCTGTAAAATAGTTTTAAAACAAGCACCTGTGGAAATTCATCTTCCTCTGAGCTGTGAAAGTCATATTGCTTAAGGTCACTCTTATTGATCACAGGCAAGGTCTCAGGAGTGGGCTGTTGAGATGTTAGCACAGCCTCTGCTTTAGGCTTCTTTGGGTACTTCTTCTTTTGACGAACCACATCAGAAGCCTCTTCTTTCAAAGACAAATGATGCGGGTGCTGTTTACATGATGATTTTTCCCCCAAAAGGAAGAAATGAAAATCATTTTAGAAATCATAAAAAACTATACTGCTCTTTGAAAAAACATACATTTTTACCCAGGAGGTGACTTTATTTTCTGGTTTTAATATGCAGAAACTATTATGTGATGATAAGCTAAAAAGTGCTTTGTGTTCACAGATTACAGTGAAAAATAACTGACATTTAAATTTACTTTTTTATATTGTTATCAATACTTTAAACTAAGATATTAGTGATTTTTAAAAATTACTCTTTATTATGCAATCCAGTATTTAAAACATATTTAAATTCTATTTTAATTTTATTTAAGTCTACTGATTAATGATGAAAATTAACTATTTTTATTTTTTAAATGACTTGAATTAGATTATAAATTCATTAATTCATTTCTATGTTTATTTCTAATTTTTAAAAATACCTACATGTAGAATAACTTTTCTGAGACAGAAAAGCTTATTAATTAGGGGAAAAACCTTCACTTTTCAGAATTAATTACCACCTTAGCTGAACAAGAATCAAACTGTCTTCAAGTACCCCAGAGTTCTTTGGTGGCACGCAAGAGGCTGTCTGGCAGAGACTTAACTGATGGGTGGAGTCTAGAACCCAGCTATCCACAACAGAGCAGCTGTTTCTGTTTTAATATACTAGCATTCCTTTTAATAAATAAGAATCTACTTTAAAAAGTTTGAAAATGACTGTTCTAAGCATCAAATTACAAGTGCTAACAAAGTGTAAAAGTATTTAGGAAGTTTTACATTTTTTCAAGTAGCTCAGATTTTCGTTAAAACTACTTTAGGGTCAAAAATGTTATACATGATGAAAACATTGCTGAAACACTGAGTTATTGAGATATAAATGCTTTCATACAATGGGCATGGCTATGACATCAAAAAGAAATCCCCAACTTCTCAGAAATTACTTATATTTTAAAGTAGGATGTGTGACAAAGGAAACATAGTTAACTATGTGAAATGCAATCATATTTCTAAAATTAGTATTTAAATAGTGTGGGTGTTTAATCTTAGAGGTGATCTAAGATTAAGAATCAATATATAACAATGGCTGATTCTGCACTAATTTGGGGTTGAGATTTTCATATTCTATGCCTATCAGTAATATTCCTAGGAAAAGCATTGATTTAGAACTAGATTTAAAAAAATAATGTACAAAATGACATTTATTGTCTAGTTTATTGCAAAGTAAGTGTGATTTAAAGGGTAGGTGGGCTAGATGCCTGTGATTAATAAGAAAGAACTTTGATGTTTGAATTGACACAGTTGAATAATGGAGGAGTCTCCCTACTCCATTCTTCCTTGACCTTTAAGAAAGAACCCATGAAAAATGAGGATTGTGCACATTTTTAAAAGATGAATTTTCCACAAACATCCTAAGCCATTTTAAAAATCCTGCTACATAGTAGAGCTCTACTGTCTAAAAACTCAGCCAATAACCTGTTTCTTTGTAAAAATCTAAGCTCTTCAAAGGTTTTATTAATTTTTGCATTTCTCAACTGAATGCGTTTATACACCAAGTGAATAATGAATAAATATAACTCTTCAGTCTAAGAAACTAATTACTAGTCTCTATAGAGTTCTAGAAGTTATAGGACTTTTTCAAGTCAAGATAAACAGCAACTGATAAATGCTGGTTATGGCAATAGTGAGGACAGTAACTTTGAACAGTCTCAATGAAGAAAGGTTTAATTTTGATGCCTGCCATCACAATGCAGGATTTGCTAAGGCAGTGATAATAACTAAGCTGTAATTACCATTATTCTGTAGGGATACAAGATAGCACAGTTGAAAACACATGGTTTTTGGTGTTAGACCTAGACTCAAAATCTTAAACCTGCCACTTAATAACTATATGATCTAAAAGTCACACAGAGGTAAAAATCTACCTCAAAGGGATGTTGTAAGATTAATCAACATGCATATAAAAAATCCTAGCAAAGTGCAAAAAGTAGGAACTCAAACATGTTAGTAATCTTCCTTCTTAACCAAACTATTATAAGACAATTTCAGAAACCAAATGTCCAGTCAATATTATCATACATGCTTCTCCCCAGAAGATACTCACCTTAGTTTTACATTCTTGGACTTTGTGATGATTTCCATTATGAAGAGTTGCTGGAGTGGTATATAATTCTTTTTCTGATCTATTGATCTTCACTTCATTAAGGATTTCACCACCATAGTCTCCTAAATGATATCTTGAAAAGGAAATAATATATAAGAAAATGTTACAGTTCAAAAATAAAAAAGAAATAAAAAACCAATGATACATCATTTACTTGGAACACAACTAATCAGACAGAGCCAACAATTAATCGGATTATTCTTAAGAGAGAAAACGCATGGGAATAAAGAAGCTCATATTTGGGATTTAGTAAAAACAAAACTCTCCTAATCTCTAAGATACACAGAAGATGGACTCTTCATACATTTCATATTTTCAGGAAAAGGATTATTACATTGGTGAATACCTTTTCAAAATGCACCGAAACAAGTATTTCCTAACTAATCAAAAAAAAAAAAAAATCAATTAAACATTTATTTCTCTCAAATTGTGTTTAATAGAAACTTTAATACGATCTCCAAGTTCTTTTCTAAATACAGTTAAATAATTCTGCAACAACAAGAAATTAAGTGTAACAGAGGCTCTATACTATTCACAAAAATATCTCCCAAATTTGCAACCCAAACTGGCAACTTAATGGTTTAAAAACAAAAAGCAAAAACTAGCAATCACAATTTTCAAAAAATGTAGATATTGTTAGATAATCAATTTCAATAGTTATAAAGCTGAAATTTGGTTACATTTTGCCTTTCATTTGACTGAAGCATTACTGGTATGTAAGAATAGCAATGTTACCTTTTTTCCACAACTTCTAAGGTTAAGTGCAATAATTCTCGTTTTGTTTTCTCTCTTCTCTTAATCATTTCCAAAATTGTTATGGCTCTACTAAATTCTCGTCTCAGTTTCAACATCTTTTCATAAGAGGCTTCATCATTCTTTCGATTCTATTTAAAATAATAAGTTTAAAAGAATAAATCCAACTGTCCAGATTTCCAGCCTCATTCATCAAAATCTTATCAGACCTAAATTCATTCTATAAAAGCAAAATGTTAAACACACACACACACACACACACACACACACATCTAAACAGCAATTACATTAAGACAAGCTATTTAACTAAAAACAAAAAAAAGCAAATATCTCAATAAATATTCAGAAAAAAAAGTTGCCAGCTGTTGAAAAGATGGAATGACACAGACGGGATAATTCCAACATAAAATTTTTAAAGTCTGCCTGAAACAAAAACTACTATATCAAAAAATGTGATCTTTTCTTATTGTTATAAGGTCTTTTTCAATGACAGAGAGAAACAGTTCTGTCAAATCAAGGTTATCTAAAAATAGCCAAACTGAGTTGCTATCCTTTCAGCCTTCTAATCATGGCTGGACAGTTCAATACACTACAGTGTAAAGATTCACAATGAAAAGCAAAGCTTCACTTTAAAAACTCAGATATAGTATGGGGAGGGAGAAGGGAGGAGGGTTCAGGATGGGGAACACGTATATGCCTGTGGCGGATTCATTTCGATATATGGCAGAACCAATACAATATTGTAAAGTTTAAAAAAAAAAACAAACTCAGATATAAAATAGATTACAGAATATAAAGGATCTCAAGGAATGGAATTACCATGCTGAATATAGTATAACCTCATTGCAGAGTAGAAAAAGAGATCTACTAGTAAAGGTCTGAATTTCATTATAAATTCTTACTTTGAAGTGTCAAAAGTAACTTGAACTAACTCACAGGTAAAAGTTCTAACTAATAACTAGAGAAGGCTCAGTTATAATTACCCGCATCATCTGCATCTAAAAGTTACTGTTAATAAAAATATTTTGTTCAATCAAATAGCCACAGAATTCTTACTTTCTATTAGGTGTGGAACTATCTGTTTAAAAATAGACCACTGCCACTCCTCATTCTATATGTTCAGACTGTATTTAAGCAAGCTTTCCATACTTGACTTAATAAAGCAATGTGACATTAGAAATCTGAACCCAAAGAAAGCCAAGTTTCGTATCGGAGGATTATAAAAGATAAAATAAAACTTGAAGAAGATACAAAGTTTTACTGTTTTCTTTTGTGTAGTTTCTTGTATTTAAAAATTAATCATTACCTATAAAACATTACTTACACTAAATCTCATTAAGGCAGTGCATACTGAATATTAAAAAATACTATGTTACTAATAATAAATCCTCTTTAATCTTATCCAAAGGAAATACATCACTTTCCCCCTTCAGTAATATATGTGACAAAAGACAAAAATCTAAAGCACAGTTTTAAGCAAAATATTTTGTAACCAGGCAGCAGCTGCACCTTAGGATTGAAAAAAAATGAACATAACCAAGAGCAAATATTAAAGTACAAAATACTTGAATACTTTAGTATTGCTCTCTGTAAAAAGTATTACACATGTCTTCTATCCTCAAAAGGCTTAAAGTCTAAGAATGAAAGAAATGTAAGTCCCAAAGATAAATAACAGCAGCTGAAGAAAAAGTGCACCAGCACCTTTTCCAGCTGTCCTCCTCCTCACTCCATGTTCCGCTTGGACTCTGCACTTCTGCCCCTTCTTACTCATTCATCTCCTGCTCTCTCGAGGCCCAAATAAGTAGCTTCCCTAAGTTTTCTTTACCCCACTCCTGCCCTTTCTTCTACTTTTACCTTTTATTGTGAAATAATTTCAGATTTACAAAAAAGCTACAAAAATAGTATAAAAAATTCCCATATTATCTTCATCCAGATTCCCCAAAGGTTAATATGTTATATTTGCTTTATATATCTCTATGATGTATATACACATTGTTACAGACTGAACATTTGCATCTCCTGAAAATTCATATGTTGAAATCCTAACCATCCAATGTGATTTTTATTTGGAGGTGAGGGCTTTGTGAGTCCTCATGAATGGATCAGTGCCCTTATAAAAGAGACCCCAGAGAACTCTCTTGCCCCTTCTGCCATGTGAGGACACAGCAAAAGGACCATCCGTGAAACAAGAAGCGGGCCCTCAATAGACACCGAGTCTGATAATACCTGGATCTTGGACTTCCCAACTTCCAGAACTGAGAAATAAATATTCATTGTTTAAGCCACCCAGTCTATGTATTTTTGTTACAACAGCACAAATGGACTATGACACACATACATGTATGTATATAAACACATACATACATAACTTATTAGCAACAGTATTTTTAAATATTTTTCAAGTTGAAGATATAATGCCTTCATCCCCTAAAAACTTTAATGTATATTTTCTAAGAATAATGACAGTCTCTTAAACAATCTCAGTAACATTATCAAAATCAGGAAATTAACTGATATAAAAACTATTATCTAATTTATAGACTCTCCTCATATTTCACCAATTGACCCACTAATGTCCTTCACAACCAGAAATACAACAGTTAGTATATAGATTTCCTATATTTATATAATGTTGCTATAAAGGTCATTGGTGGGAAATAATAATTTTTATTATTAAAATTTATTATTAATAAAAAATTCTTTCCCAGTCTAGGATCTGATTCAGGATTAAAATTGAATTTAGCTGTCATGTCTCTTTGGCTGTTGTGCAGTTGCTCAGTTGTGTCCGACTGCGACTCCATGGACTGTAGCACACCAGGTTCCCCTGTCCTTCACTATCTCATAGAGTTTGCTCAAACTCATGTCCATTGAGTCAGTGATGCCATCTAACTATCTCATCTCTGTCACCTCCTTCTTATCCTGCCTTCAATCTCTCCCAGAGTTAGGGTCTTTTCTAATGAGTTGGCTCTTCAAAACAGATGGCCAAAGTACTGGAGCTTCAGTTTCATCATCAGTCCTTTCAATGAATATTCAGGGTTGAATTCCTTTAGGATTGACTGGTTTGACCTCCTTGCTAGCCAAGAGTCTCTCAAGAGTCTTCTCCAACACCACAGTTAAAAAGCATCAATTCTTTGACGCTCAGCTTTCTTTATGGTCCATGTCTCTTTAATCTTCTATAAGTTGGAATACTTACTCTGACTTTCTATCGTGATCATGACCTTGACAGTTTTGAAGTGTAGAAGCCATTTATTTTTTGTAGAATGTTCGTTAATTTGGGTTTCTTTGATGTTTTTCCACATTTAAATTGGGGTTGTGAACTTTTGGTATGACCATTACAGAAGTGAAACTGTGTCCCTTGCTCATGATACCAGGAGCTAAATGATACCTATTTGTTGGATTACTGCTGATGTTAACTTTGATCACTCGATTAAGATGGTGCTTGCCAGGCTTCTCTAGTCAAATTACTATTTTTCTTTTCTTTTTTTAATTAAAAAGTACACTATGGGACTTTATATAATCAAATTTCCCCCATCAGTTTATCATCCGTTAATTCTAACTTTTGCCAGAGACAATGGTAGTTGCCAAATGAACACCATCATTTCACTGACATTTGTAAGTTGGAAATCTATGGTAAAGAAAAGCATTCTCTTTTATCTATCATCCATCCATACATTTATATCAGTATGGATGCATGGGTTACTTTATGAGTTATAATCCATTACTCTCCTTATTGTGACATACAAACTTCCCCAGATGTGATCAGCAGAGTCACTCTAATTTAAGCTGGCTCCTGAGGCTTTCTGACACAGCTCCAACATTCTTTCATCACATTTTTATATTCTGGCAAAGCAGAATGTTCCAAATTTACCTGTATGCTTTCCTAGTACCAGACCTGAAATCAACCATTTTTTTTTTTAAGGAGCCCTGGTTTCCTTAAAGGAAAACAGTATTTTTACATGCTACTCTAGTTGCTTCTATATGGGAAATCCCGGAGGAGTCTGGTGGGCTCCAGTCCATGGATCACAAAGAGTCAGACACAACTTAGCGACTAAACAACAACAAAATACCAGCTACATAGCTTCTTCCCTTTCAGATAACTTCTTCGTGAATTTTTGGAGTCTTATGTAATCTGGGCCTCGTTCACTATTCATCTCTGTCAAAACCAGATCTTGAGGTTTCCTCACGGTTTTAGAACAGTTACATTTCTGTCTCTTGGCTTGAAGACCATTTCTTACATTGTCTTCACAAGAAGGCTAAATGGTGGTGGGCCAGCAGTGGGGGAGGAGGAACTGTGGTTTATAACCTGACCAACTCAGGCAGTCATGATTTTAGCTTTATGTAAGGTACTAGGTTGATGGAGAAGGAAATGGCAAACCACTCCAGTACCCTTGCCTGGAAAACCCCACGGACAGAGGAGCCTCGTGGGCTATAGTCCACTAATTGCTTCTAGACGCTCTAAGTGAACAGAGCTAGGAAATAAGCCTATAATACATTTATGTACATCGCACAGATTTATATCTATTTCTAGCTGCAGCAATATTAAAATCTGTAAGTTCATAGTGACATCTTTTCTGTGCTTTTAAGATTGTCTACTTCCTATATTCAAATTTACTCATTCCCTTTACCCTTCTCCACAACCAACTCTGTTTAGAGCAAATTCCTGTCTTCCTATTCCAGTTAAATATTACAGTTTTGATCAACTGCCAAATCTCTAGGGAAGCAGTTCTCAAACTGCTGTAATTTATAGTTAACTATAGATCTTTGTAAACCAAGGCTAATTCACAAGTGATTGTTATGTGCAGCCAGACTGAGAAGCACCACCCTGGAAGTTTGTTCTCCTGCCTATCTTGCTTCACCTGGGCCACACAGGAGGAGAGAACGAAGGCACACATGTTAACAGTTTTACCTGTGGGTTAAACACATAAATGTATACGCTGATTCAAGCCTTCCCAGTCAGTGCATTCAGACACGCCGGCACCTTAACACCATCTCACTTAAGAATGTCCTAAAGCACTTAAGCACTCACAAACTAAACATTAGTTTAATGATTAAAATTAAGTTCTAGACTTCTAAGAAAATATTTCAGAAGTCCTTTACTCTAGCCTTTGCAGCAGCTATTTATATAGCTACCCCCTCTGGAATGTTTTTAAGTTTGTGGGAATAGGAAAGGAAGCAGAGAACCTCTGTGAACTAGTATTCATTTTTTGCATATCCCAGTGCCCAACCACCTCTTGAACACCTAGGGTACTCATTCTCGACTGCTTTCCCAATTTTCTCATTTTAAAACTCAGACATTTCCAAGAAACAATAGTATATGTGAAGGGGAATAGTCTCTGGTCCCACAACTAAAGACAGAGAAATAAAAAGACCATTGAAAAAGAAAATGTACCATGCTAGAGATGAATAAGAAAATAACAGATAAGAGGAAGGTTAGGAATCACAGCGTCAGGAAAATGCTGGCCTAGTTATTATACAATGGAGAAATGCCTAAACACAGGAACTTGTTTCTAGCAATTCGCAAAATGTGCTGGTTAGAAAACAGTGATTTAACTTATGTAAGAATAAAACACATTTAAGTATTAGGAATATTGTTTTTTTATGTCAATAATACTGCTATCTTAAGTATTCATGCTTATCCATTAAAAGAAACCCAACAGTACTTTTCCTTCAAAATATATTGCTGTTTTGCAATACATCTGAACCAATTATATTTCTCTTAAAAATTGGAAATTCAGATTTTTCAATAATTCAGATAAACCTCTCCTTCCTCATATCTAAATTTATAAAACCTTACTGTATTTACAAACTTATCTCATATAGTCTTTTCTAAACAAGGCATTAATCTTCATGAAATATCTAATATCTCCGTAGCCAAAAACCAAAACACCAAATTGAAAACTCAGTCTGGGTTAGGGAAGGTCCTCTACATTTGGGAAATCCAAGAAATAGTTATAAAAACTAGTTGTTAAGCAGAAGAGTTTCCCCTAAATATACTATCCCTGGCAGCTGTTATGCTTCACAGCTGTTATATTAACAGCTGACAAGGACAAGCACTCCATGTTTGGAGAAACAGGAATCCAGAGAAAACGCTGGACCTCCAATTACAATTCCTTCCGTTTTTTACGTTTGCATGTTCCTAATATTCTACAATGTTACAGAATGTGTTACTGCGTCTGGTGTTTATTATTAATTATGAGAAGTGGAAGACAGTGACTACCCCCTCTAAAATAACGTTTTCTTCTTTACCGTATCATTTCACAGCATGAGACCCAGTTTCTCTTAGAATTCTGGCTCATCTTGCTTGTGAAAGCTAGGTGAGGACAAGTTTGTCAATTTGAAATCTGACACAACTGACAGTTCAGAAAAGGGGAAAAAGATTTTGCCGTCTTACTGTCTTACTTGTGACTGTTAGCAGAACAGGCTTGAAAATGAACCTTTACCAACTTCCCATGACCCCACAGTAGTTAGAGGGAGTAAAGTCCTTTTTTACATTCATGATTTAGAATATGGTTTCAAAGGAACTCTTAAGCTTCCAAATAGAAGATACGTATAGAATGTACAGCTTACTGAAGAACTCAAAACTCCTGTTTCCTCATAACATGAATTTCCTCATATCACTTCAACTGCAACCCTAAAATGATGTAATCAATAGATTTATAAAGCTCATTGGTATTAAATAAACATTAAACAAACATTGCAAACAACTGGAGGATAGAGGTTACTGAAGAGCAGGCTTTCTAATATAAAGTTCAACAATGTCATTAGCGTCACTTTATGTCCAAATTACTCAAAATTACTCAAGCTATAGGCAGAAAAAAAAATATTGGTCTTAAATACTATCTAGGTACATTCAGTTAAACCTAATTTGCATATTACCTTTCGAGTTTGCATTTTTTCTGTTCTCCTCCGAAAGGCAACATAAGGGTCATTGTTGGTAGAGCCATCTCTTTTCTCTTGTTTTATCTGAGGAATGAGGGATGGTCCCCTGCAGTTTTTACGTTTTCTCACCCAGTAGTCATATACAGCTTTAATAAGGTAATCATCTTCGTTTAGCAGCAGTTTTGCTTCTTGAAGTGTTACAAGCTAAATAAAAAATAAAAACTGTCATTAATTACAATCCTTGGGGAAAACATTTAAAGATTAAACTTTGTCTACAGGAAAAAAATGTGATCAGTCTAACAGTTATGATCAGGTATCATGATGGCAAAAAGCACAATTCAATTCAATCTAACAAAGAATTTATTAGTAAGATTTACCAAAATTAGAAATTTGCCCTAAGAGGTAGTGAGTTCCACCACTTAAAATATTTAAGAAGCCTGAATTAATGAGAAGTCTACAGTAAGTCTTGAACTAGAGATATCCAGAGTCCTTCGAAATTCTGATACTCTGTGATTCCACACACTGGAGGACCTACTAGTCTTCGTCTACTAGCATCATTAAGCATTTCTGTTTTTCAACAGAAAATAGAATTTACAGGTGGTTTCTTTTTACCTCCCTCCAAAATAAATGATGAATACTTTCTAATATATTGCTAACTGAATACACACATGACTTCTCTGAAATTGAAAAGGACAAACTGAGCATGTTTCCAGAATTTTCAACACTATACAATCTTGAATTTTTTGTACCAGTCACATACAAAACAATTTCTCTACAAAGCTGATTAAATACTAGAGAATCCTTATTCTCAATATTCATCTTTCTGATGACAATGTCATGTCTGGGACAGTGGCATCTCAGAGATCTCTCTCTCCTTTATCAATGCAGCCAACATATGTTGACATTATCTCAAAAGTAAAGTTTGTAAAAATTTGCTTGGTCACATCTGTTTCCCTGCTCTTTGCGAAGATCACAGAGGCTAACAAGATGGATTAGGGGTTACAAAGATCCATTTGTAGTGAAGCTTAGAAAAATATTATGGAGTTTTAGGGCTGTGAATGCCTACTGAAGTAGTGGTACCCAAATCTTTTTACTTTTATTACTTTAGAGATGAAGATTCATTTTCAAAACAAACTGAAATATCTCCTAAAACTTGGAAATGGGGGGGAAATATCACTGAAATTTTAAGATCAGCATACTAATCAATTTGGTGGTTGTATTAATTCATTTGAAGAAAGTATGACTTACAAAACGTATTTTTAATATGATCTGATTTCTCATATTGGTATTACTTGATGCAATAAATGTAACAATCATTTGGACAATGATCATTTGGACTTTTAGTCCTATGATGGTGACTACTAGAGCTAATTAGTTGGTTTCTTATTATAATTTGGCTGCCAAGATGGTGTGACTACAGGAAGAGACTACACTGACAATATCAACTCAAGTATTCCAGTCCGTGTGACAGTTACTTTTAGTGCAATACAATTATAAATGGCCATTGTGTGGTTTATTCAGTCTCAGTGGAGTCAGCTTAAGTGCATCTGAGAGACTGAGTAACATGGTCTCTAAAGAGGACAGCCAGAGCCTGAAACATGAGACCAAACCAAAAGAACGAATATTTTCCAAACATCAGCCTGAAGTGGACACTCTCCCACTGTTGAAGTTCTGTGGAATGATGATGCATACTTTCAAAGTCTATAAGGATGGTGGAAGAATAAGAACAGAGTTTTCTGATCTAATAAAATTCCACCACATGCTTGGGGCTTCGTAGCATAACTGGTAGCTCTGGGGACCAAGGGGAACAGTGCTGTGACATGTTGCATGTGCTTCAACTCTGGTCATTCTGCTTCTGATAAAATTTTATAACCTTCACTGATTAAATCAAGAACTTAATCTAATCCTAGAGTGGGGAGGAACATAATCTCTTTCCATCAACCCGCAGAATCATGGTGAATTGCCTATACAGTGTTATCAAAATAACACTGCTTCCTATCTTTCTGCAAGAGATGTCAGGAGATTAAAACAATGCCTCAGATTTTCTTCTCTTGGTGCTTCTTGCTCCTGCTAGAAATGTCCTGCCTGGTGGTTAAGTACCCTCTTTATAGCTGAGGTAACAAGAACCCAATACACAGTTTAAACATCCTGACATTACTTTTCTGGGTTAACTGTATTTTCTCAGTCAACTGCTGTTTTCATATTGTTATATCGACTGAGCGACTGAACTCGACTGATGACCAACTTTTATTTTATTGGATAATTTTGGTTTTACTCATTCTGTAAAAATTAGCTTTAGTTATTCTAGGGCAACCAGTATCAGTGCCTCTCTACTATCATGGTGACAACATTAAATTTGACTGGCAAGATCTATTTACAGATAAAATAGCCACAAATTAAACCACATGATTGAAAATCCACAAAAACAGAATCCCACTACTTTTATATCCTAAGATAAAAGTTCTGCCATTTAGCACTTCACCCACTAGAAAGCAGTGGAAACTACTATTTAATTGGCAAAGGGATCTGTGATAAATTTATGATTTCCAAGACAGCTCTGACTTACTTGACTTACTTATTTTGAGGGTAAGGGATGGGAGATAAAAATTATTCTTCTTTTAGACTGAATACTCATTGGAAGGACTGATGCTGAAGCTCCAATACTCTGGCCACCTGATGCGAAGAGCCGACTCATTGGAAAAGACCCTGATGCTGGGAAAGATTGAGGGCAGGAGGAGAAGGGGGCGACAGAGGATGAGATGGTTGGATGGCATCGTCAACTCAATGGACATAAGTGAGCAAACTCAGGGAGAGAGTGAAGGACAGGGAAGCCTGGCGTGCTGCAGTCCATGAGGTTGCAAAGAGTCAGACACAACCGAGTGGCTGAAAAACAACAGACTGCAACTAGCTCCATGAGAACAAAGATCATTTACTTTGCTTACATACAAAACTCAGCCTTCCCTGGTAGCTCAATGGTAAAGAGTCCACCTACAATAAAGGAGATGCAGGGGACACGGGTTCGAACCCTGGGTAGGGAAGATCCCCTGGAGGAGGAAATGGCAACCCAATCCATTATTCTTGCCTGGAAAATTCCAGGACAGAGGAACCTGGCAGGCTACAGTCCATGGGGTGGCAAACAGTCAGACATGACTGAGCATGCACACATATACAAAATTCATGGTTTAGAAATTTCAATAAATGCATAAATTTAATATTTAATACACAAATGAATAAAACACATGTAAAAATTAATGCTTTTACATATAAAATAGCCAGTTAAGCAGTAAGTCCAACATTACTATATCAACTACCCAACAGTCCAATAATAAGTCTCAGTCCATCATTTGTGCTATCGGTTGTGGGTAAGATAACAAAGTAAACTTTAAGACAAATCCAGTACCTAAAGAAACTGACAATATGGGAATTAAGGTAAGAGACACAAATTAATAAGAGAACAACGTAAGAACTTCAGAACTGAGTATTAGTGCATGCCAGGCTTCCCTTGCCTTCACTCTCATCCCTGAGTTTGCTCAAATTCATATCCATTGAGTCGGTGATGCCATCCAACCATTTCATCCTCGGTCATTCACTTCTCCTCCTGCCTTAAATCTTTCCCAGGAATCAGGGTCTTTTCCAGTGAGTCAGCTTTTCACATCAGGTGGCCAAAGTATTGGAGCGTCAGCTTCAACATCAGTCCTTCCAATGAATATTCAGGGTTGATTTCCTTTAGGACTGACTGGTTTAATCTCCTTGCTGTCCAAGGGACCCTCAAGAATCCTTTTCAACAACATAGTTTGAAAGCATCAGTTCTTCAGCACTCAGCCTTCTTTGTGGTCCAACTCTCACATCTGTACATGACTACTGGAAAAATCATAGCTTTGACTATATGGACCTTTGTCGGCAAAGTGATGTCTCTGCTTTTTAATATGCTGTCTAGGTTGTTCATAGCTTTTCTTCCAAGGAGCAAGCGTCTTTTAATTTCATGGCTGCAGTCACCATCTGCAGTGATTTTGGAGCCCAAGAAAATAAAGTCTGTCACTGTTTCATTGCTTTCCCATCTATTTGCCATGAAATGATGGGATGGGATGCCATGATCTTAGTTTCTTGAATGTTGAGTTTTAAGCCAGCTTTTTCACTCTCTTCTTTCACCCTCATCAACAGGCTCTTTAGTTTCTCTTCACTTTCTGCCATTAGAGTGGTATCATCTGCATAGCTGAGGTTGTTGATACTTCTCCCAGCAATCTTGACTCTAGATTGTGCTTCATTCAGTCTGGCATTCCACATGATGTACTCTGCATAGAAGTTAAATAAGCAAGATGACGATATACAGCCTTGATGCACTCCCTTCCAAATTTTGAACCAGTCTGTTGTTCCATGTCCAGTTCTCACTGTTGCTTCTTGACCTGCATACAGGTTTCTCAAGAGGCAGGTAAGGTGATCTGGTATTTCCGTCTCTTTAAGAATTTTCCACATTTTGTTGTGATCCAAACAGTCAAAGGCTTTAGCCTAGTCACTGAAGCAGAAGTAGATATTTTTCTGGAATTCCCTTGCTTTTTCTATGATCCAATGGACGTTGACAACTTACTACTGGTTCCTCTGTCTTTTCTAAATCTGTACATCTAGAAATTCTCAGTTCACATACTGTTGAAGCCTAGTTTGAAGGATTAGGAGCATTACCTTGTTAGCATGTGGAATGAGTGTAATTTGAAAATGTAACTGTGATTTAAAAAAAAGCCAAAAAACAGAAGGTGGTAGTTTATTGAGAAAGACAGGCTCAAGTGAAAGGGCTCTTTTGGAAATAGGGCCCCTTGGCACATTTTTGGGCAAAAAGAAAAAGACTGAAGAAATGAGAGAAGAGATCATTGAAGATTGAGTATTCAAGGAACACATAGGTGCACAACAAAGAGTCAGAAATTTAGCAACTAAAGATAAGGGGTTTTAAAAACCCACAAGATCCTAAGTTTTGGGAGTCACTGAAGAGAGAATGAATATAGTATAAGATCATCTGAAGTTAAGAGATTAAGTTTTAGAAAGATTAAACTTAAGGGTCTGTGGGTCTAGATGGAGAATCCATAAGGCAGCACAAGATGAGAAAAAAGAATATCCTGGGGCTTAAGAAAGAGGTCAAGGCTAAAGGCATATGTATTTTATAATACACACAAAAATCCGCAATGAGGTGATTAACCCCCAAATAATCAGGATATGAATACCAAGAACAAAATTTTATGAAACCTTAATGTTCACAGCAGTTGAATGAAAAGGGAGCCAGTAAAATAAAGTTAGAAGAAATGGTCATAAAAAATCATTACGGAAACCAAAAGGAAATGATCTATATTTGAAAGACCAAAGGTGATGACAGTTTTAAGAAATGAGAGCTCAAATAAGACAAAAGGATGGGGGCTGAAAATAATCACGGATGCTGGCAACAGGAGTTTTCAATAACTTCATTGCAACAGTATCCACAGAATAGTGGCAGCAGAAGCTTTTGCCTCAGTCCATCTTTTATGTCTTTCTCTGCCAATCTAATACCAGTTTAACCATAAACTTGATTCCTTGCCCTGGACTCTGGTATTATACTGCCTTGCAAAATGAGCAAATAAAGAAACCCATGAATTCCCAGATCAGACACTTGGAATAAGGTCTGGCTTTTGCTTGGTTCTATTTAATCTCTGGTTCTATTAATAAGACCACCTTTTTATTCCTATGGCAAAACCTTCACCTTCATCTTCTTTGCAGAAAGTAGATACTATTATGCTCTGAGAACCTAGTCAATTGTTTTATGGCCTGGAAACTTGCATGTGAGCAAAGAGAACTGAAATAGGATGATGCTGATTATTGTTGTTGGTCAGTCGCTCAGGCATGTCCGACTCTTTGCAACCCCATGAACTGCAGCACGCCAGGCTTCCTTGTTCTTTACCATCTTCTGGAGTTTGTTCAAACTCATGTCCATTGAGTTGGTGATACTGATTATAGTGGATAGTTAATTGCATTGTTGACATGTTTTTTGTTTATCCTGTACTCACTTAGATGGTAAGTTCACAAAGGAAAAGCCTCTATCACTTGTCTTATTCACTTGAACATTAAATAAATATTACTAACTGAATGAAAGAAAGCAAACTACAGAAAAAACCGCTGCAAGCTTCTGATGACATAATTTCAGCCACCATGAGAATTTCTGAGCAATCATGGAAAACAGTAGAAATAACACAAGTCTGATCAAGCCTTAGGATTGCTAGGAAAATTTACACATAAAGAAGAAAAACTGAAACTATATCTGATGCCAGTGATCAAAATCCTAGGAAAACTGTGAGGACTAATTATAATGAGTTTCACCTTGATGATTAAAACAAATTTCCAATAAGAAAAGACAACCTCTCAAAAATACAAGTAGAATTATTTTTCATAGAGGAGATCTTTTACTATACAAAACCTATTAATAATTCAGTCAAAATAATCCATCTTTTCTTTTTCTTCTTTTTAAAATTTTTATACAATTAAGTTGAATTTTATAAAATTCAGTTTTAATGCATTTTTTGGGTTGGTATACTTTATATTACTTTCCATCAAAATGAGTTGTGGGGAGACTGATAGGCTAAATATGCAGTGAAGTCATTCTACAATGGATAAGTGTGGGAAATGTTCTGAAGAGCTGGTAATACCTCAGGGATTTAAAGGACTAACTTGGAAGTCGGGAGAAAATAATGAATTTGTATAGTTAAACAAGTGAAAAGTTTTAACAGTCTAGTGTAAAAAGCTTATTTATATTAGTAACTTCTTACTGCATTAATAAAAATTAGCATATTAATATACCACATAGGCACACCAACTATTACTTTTATTTTTAAAATTTAACTGTAATATCAATACATGGTCATTATAATAAATTTGGAAAACAAAGAAAAAGAACATAAAAATCACCAATAATTCCAGTACCTAAATATAACCATTGCTGGCACTTTGTTGCACATTCTTATTTTCTAGGCACATGTAGAAACGCTTTAAACAAGCCTTAGAGTTTTCCACTTTAGCAATTCTCTGTTCTGTTTTTACAGTCCCTGTATCATGTATAGAAGGTTCCACTAAAGAAAATTCCTTTTTTGTAAATAATTCTTTCACTTAAAATTTTCTATGTTATATAAATAAGCCAAACTAAAATAATCTTAAATGGTAAAAGCACCTTAATACAAATCTGAGCAACTTTATTGATGTGAGATGACTACCAATGCAACTCAACTGAGCAAATTTAGTTACTGAAGTGTCAAAAAGACAGTTCTATGAAAAGGATCAAGAAGATATTATAACAATGTAACTAGTATTATTTTTATATCCAAACAAGAAAAAAGTCAGAACTGTACTTTTCATACTCTTATTCAAAGACAGTATGCTTAAGTATTTCTTGAACTGTCAAGGAATATTGTAAATAGAAATTAAAGGATCTTAGGAAAAGAAATTCAAGAGACAGTAAAATAATATAAATGACAGTAAAATGTAATATACTTAGGTCTAAATAAAATGCAAAATAAAACTGCTAGTTAGATGAAATGTTAAGACAAGAGACATTTTTACAAGGTACAGTACCTGATTCGAACTGGCTTTTTCAAGTCTGTCAATCATAATTTCAAATTGCAAAGGCTTAATTTCCATCTTTCTGTTAAGTCTATTTAATAAGGTCTCATCTTCTGAGTCCATATCATAATCTGGTTGTTCATTGTCTAGATTAAAGGCTAGAAAAGAAAAAAAAAAATCTTCAAACTCAGGAGAAATCATGGAGTTATATAGTGTTTATATTTGACCACAGAATACTCCCAAAGTATATAAAGCACTGACCAGAGTTCATAAGCAGACATAAAAAAATTGGTTTTAGAGATTTAGCTGAAAATAAATTTTAATTCATATATGATTTAAAGTTTAACAGAACACTAAAATAGCAACTAGAATTTTTTATTTTAAAAACAAAGGGTCACAAATATATATTAAAACATAAAACTAACAAATATATTAAAAAAGATAATACTTATTCTCATGGTAGTTTGGCAGCATAATCAGAAGTTATGGAACAAAATTAACAATCCAGAAATAAATTCAAGTACAAAATATATGATGAGAATGGCATTTCAAATCATTGGAAATAAAACAGACTTAAAAAAAAAAGAGGCACTCACGTGACAGACTAATTTTCTTAAAAAAAATTTTTTTTAACATGTGCAACATTATAGATGGATCTGAGGCACTATGCTAAATGAAATAAGTATAAGAAAGACAAATAATGTATGATTTCACTTTTATGTGGAACCTAAAAAAACCCAAACTCATAGAAAGAGATCAGACTTGTGGTTACCAGAGGCAGAGGGTGGGATGAGGAGGAAACAGAAGGTAGAGGAGCATGAAAGATAAGGAAAAATTGCTAGGAAATTAAAATTTTCAAAATTTCACTTTTGGGGGTACAGTTTCTTCTCTTGGCTGTTAGGCTTTATCACCCATTAACAAAGAGAACAACCAATATGGCAGGTTATTAAGAGTTATTGCTTGAAATATTCTTAGTGATGTGTGCAATAAATTTGCTATTTCAAATGAAATCAGCTTTAAGGATTGTCTAGCTCTGAGAAGCTGAATTCTAAATTTGGCCAGAAATTCATTTCTGGGCCCCTGAAGTCAACTGCTTCTTTTTATGAACTGACAAAAATCAGGATGAGGTACTCACTAACATTTAGAACAGACCCCCACAATTTTGAATGGACCCCATGAACAGTATGATAAGGCAAAAAGATATGACATTGCAGATGAGAGCTCACGTCTGTAGGTGTCCAATATGCTACTGGGGAAGAGGGAAGAAACAGCTCCATAAAGAATGAAGAAGCTTCCAGTATCCTGCATTGAACCTGGACTGGCGACTCGTTTCATACATGATATTATACATGTTACAATGGTACGGAGAGGGAGGAGGGAGGAGGGTTCAGGATGGGGAACACATGTATACCTGTGGCGGATTCATGTTGATATATGGCAAAACCAATATAATATTGTAAAGTTAAAAAATTAAATTAAATTAAAATGTCAAAAAAAAAAAAAAAGCAAAAACAACGCCCAGTTGTGGATGTGTCTAGTGGTGAAAGTAAAGTCTGATGCTCTAAGGAACAATACTGCATAGGAACCTGGAATGTTAGGTCAACGAATCAAGGTAAACTGGACGTGGTTAAGCAGGAGAGGGAAAGAGTAAACACTGACGTTTTAGAAATCAGTGAAGTAAAGTGGGCTGGAATGGGTGAATTTAATTCAAATGACTATTATATCTACTACTGTGGGCAAGAATCCCTTAGAAGAAATGGAGTAGCCCTCACAGTCAACAAAAGAGTCCAAAATGCGGTACTTGGGCGCAATCTCAGAAACGACAGAATGATCTCCTTTGATTCCAGCAAACCATTCAACATCACAGTAATCCAAGTCTATGCTCCCAACTACTAATGCCAAAGAAACAAAAGTAGAACACTTCTAGAACTAACACCAAAGACATTCTTTTCATCACAGAGGATTGGAATGCAAAAGTAGGAAGTCAAGAGATACCTGCAGTAACAGGCAAGTTTGGCCTTGGCGTACAAAATGAAGTACGGCAAAGGCTAACAGAGTTTTGCGAAGAGATGCACTGGTCATAGCAAACACCCTCTTCGAACCACAAAAGAGATGACTCTACACATGGACATCACTAGATGGTCAATACAGAAATCTGCTCTAATTCAGGCTCTTAATGAAGATAAAGTATAGAATAGGCAAGAACTTTATTAACAGTATAAATTTTGAACAGCCTTTGAGGTTTGAAAAATCTCTAGCACATCCTATATCCCTCCTCATAATGAAGTCTCAAAACCACATTTTCCCAAGCCAGTGAAATATTTTTGTATCTTTTATAAATCCACTCCATTAACTTAAGGTATGTAGACCATGAAATTATGACAACTGGTTGGACTGTTATCTTTAGATATGAAAGACTAGTTATATTATGTACATGGAATTAATAAAATTGCCTTAATAGTGTTTTTCCACTGATTTCTCTGCCTAACTTGAGATAGTTAGAAAAATAGGTATTTAGAATGAAACCAGGAGTCATCAAAGTAACTGTTAGCCAAATCTCAATCATCTGTAACTGCTTTCCCACTACAAGATCAGAATTTAAAGACTTCCCTGGTGGTCCAGTAAATTCTGACTCTGTGCTTCCAATACAAGGGGCACAGGTTCAATCCCTGGTTGGCAAACTATGATCCTGCCACAGGGTGCATCCAGAAAGAAACAAGAGCAGAATTTAGAATGTGTGACAGATCAGATGGCCTGAAAAGCCAGAAATGTGTATTATCTGTCCCTGTACACAAAGTTTACCAACGTTTGGGGTAAACTCTACATATGTTGGCACTGACCGACTAAAAAACTTTCCTGATTATTCAAGACACATGGTCAGACCCACTCCTTATCCAGAACTGAGAAACTAAAGTTCTTTCTGGCTCCATGCCATCTTTTCTCTCAAATTTTCAAAGCCATGGAATGTGAGAATCAGACGAAATATGTCGTTCAATCTACCTCATTTCAGAGATGAAAATTTATTCCTAGAGAAGTTCTCAGGTCACGTCTCTTAGTGGCAGAAGCCGTCCTCAACTTCTTGAACCTACACTCAATCCTGACCTCAGGAGTCCCGAAACATGAATGTTCTGTATGGTGAGGGAGTCATATTAGAAAGTGAGCTTTTTAGGGACTTCCCTGGTGGTTGGTCCAGTAGTTAAGAATCCACCTTCCAATGCAGGGGATGTGGGTTCAATCCCTGGCCAGGAAACTAAGATCCCACATGCCCCAGAACGGCTAACCCAGCACCACAACTACTGAAGCCCAAGAGCTCTGCAGCCTGTGCTCCACGAGAAGCTCGCACACTGCAACTAGAGAAAGCGCCCACACTACAGTGAAGACCCTGTGCACTGCAGTGAAGACACAGCACAGCTAAGATAAAAAAGAACTTTTTTTTTTAAAGAAAGCTTTTTCAAAAGGTCTAAATTGTTGGGAATCTCCTCCTTGAATTGAACTGGCAACCACCTCCAGTTGAACTTTCTATTCTTTTAATTTATTCCAACTCTAATGCAAGTCAGAATGAAGAACTCGATAAAATGAAACATAAGCAGTGTACAGAATGAGACTCAGCAGGTAAGGAATCCCACCTGCAATGCAGGAGACCCGAGTTTGATCCCTGGGTAGGGAATATTCCCCGGAGGAGGAATTGGCAATCCACTCCAGTATTCTTGCCTGGAAAATCCCATGAACAGAGAGGAGCCTGGTGGGCTATAGTCCATGGAGGGTCACAAAGAGTCAGAAACGAGTCAGTTAGCACCTAAACAGACATCAGATTCATTATATTCTCTGCAGCCAAGATGGAGCAGCTCTATACAGTCAGCAAAAACGACCTGGAGCTGACTGTGGCCCAGATGATCAGCTCCTTACTACAAAATTCAGACTTAAGTTGCAGAAAGTAGAGAAAACCAATAGATCATTCAGATGTGACCTAAATCAAATCCTCTATGATTACACAGTAGAGGTGGCAAACAGATTCAAGGGATTAGATATGGTAGACAGAGTGAATGAAGAACTATGGATGGACTAACACCATAACACTAACACTGCATAGGAGGCAGTGACCAAAATCATCCCAAACAAACAGAAATGCGAGAAGGTAAAATGGTTGTCAGAGGAAGCTTACAAATAGCCGAGAGAAGAAGAGACGTGAAAGGCACAGGAGAAAGGGAAAGATATCCAACTGAATGCAAAATTCCAGAGAACAGCAAGTAGAGATAAGAAAGCCTTCTTAAGTAAACAATGCAAATAAATAGAGAAAAACAAAGGAATGGGAAAGACTAGACTCTCAAAGAAAATTAGAGATACCAAGGGAACATTTCACGCAAAGACAGGCACAATGAAGGAAAGAAAGGGCAAGGACTTAACAAAAGCAGAAGAGATTAAGAAGTGGTGGCAAGAATACACGGAAGAACTACACAAAAAAGGTCTTCATGACCAGGATAACCACGATGGTATGGTAACTCACCTACAGCCAAACATCCTGGAGTATGAGGTCAAGTGGGCCTTAGGAAGCATCACTACAAGCAAAGCTAGTGGAAGTGATGGTATTCCAGCTGAGCTATTTCAAATCCTAAAAGATGATGCTGTGAAAGTGTGACACTCAATATGCCAGAAAATTTGGAAAACTCAGCAGTTGCCTCAGGACTCGAAAAAGTCAGTTTTCATTCCAATCCCAAAGAAAGGCAACGCCAAAGAATGTTCCAACTACCACACAATTGCACTCATCTCACATGCTAGTAAAGTAATGCTCAAAATTCTCCAAGCCAGCCTTCAACAGTATGAGAACTGTGAACTTCCAGATGTTCAAGCTGGATTTAGAAAAGGCAGAGGAACCAGAGATCAAATTGCCAACATCTGTTGGATCACCGAAAAAGCAAGGGAATTCCAGAAAAATATCTACTTCTGCTTCATTGACTAGGCTAAAAGCCTTTGACTGTGTGGATCACAACAAACTGGAAAATTCCTAAAGAGATGGGAATACCATACCACCTTACTTACCTCCTGAGAAATCTGTATGTAGATCAACAGTGAGAACTGGACATGGAACAACTAACTGATTCAAAATGGAGAAAGGAGCATATCAAGGCTGGATACTGTCACTCTGCTTATTTAATGTCTATGCAGAGCACATCATGTGAAATGCCCAGGCTGGATGAAGCACAAGCTGGAATCAAAATTGCCAGAAGAAACATCAACAACCTCAGATATGCTGATGATATCACTCTAAAAGCAGAAAGCAAAGTCGAACTAGAGAGCCTCTTCATGAGGGCGAAAAAGCTGGCTTAAAACTCAACACTCAAGAAAACTAAGATCATGAAATCTGGTCCCATCATTTAATGGCAAATAGATGGGGAAAATGTACAAAGAGCGGCAGATTTTATTTTCTTGGGCTCCTAAATCACTGTGGACAATGACTGCTTGCTCCTTGGAAGAAAAGCTATAACAAAACTAGACAGGGTATGAAATAGCAGAGACAGCACTTTGCCGACAAAGGCCCATGTAGTCAAAGCTGTGTGTGTTAGTCGCTCAGTTGTGTCTGACTCTTTGCAACACCATGGACTGTAGCCCACCAGGCTCCTCGGTCCACGGAATTCTCCAGGCAAGAATACTGGAGTGGGTTGCTACTTCCTTCTCCAGGGGACCTTCCCGACCCACAGATTGAACCCTGGTCTCCTGCATTGCAAGTGGATGCTTTACAGTCTTCTGCATTCCAAGTGGATGCTTTACCGTCTGAGCTACTAGGGAAGCCCATAGTCAAAGCCGGTTACTGGTTTTTCCAGTAGTCATGGAGAGTTGGACCATAAAGACAGCTGAGTGCCAAAAACTTGATGCTTTCAAACTATGGTGCTGGAGAAGACTCGAGAGTCCCCTGGACAGCAAGATCTTTTTACCAGTCAATCCTAAAGGAAAACAACACTGAATATTCATTGGAAGGACTGATGCTGAAGCTGAAGCACCAATACTTGGGTCACTTGATGTGAAGAGCTGACTCACTGGAAAAGACCCTGATGCTGGGAAAGACTGAGGACAGGAGAAGGGTCAGCAGAGGATGAGATGGTTGGATGGCATCACCGACTCAACAGACATGAGTTTGAGCAAACTCTGAAAGATAGTGGAGGACAGAGGAACCTGGAGTGCTGCAGTCCATGGGGGTCACAAAAAGTTGGACACAACTGAGCGACTGAACAACAACCGTAGTTTCACTTTCATTAACACTATGAAAACTATACACATCTCTGCTATAACATGATATGAGTTTCTAAAAAAAAAAATCCTCTATATGTACAATTGTACATCAACAATAACAGGCTTATGTAAAGTCCATATAACTTATCAGAATCCAAAGAAACCATAAACATTATAACAGATGGTCATGTAAGTGACTTAGAATAGCTGGCTACTACCTCAGTTCAGTTCAGTTCAGTTCAGTCGCTCAGTCATGTCCGACTCTTTGCGACCCCATGAATTGCAGCACGCCAGGCCTCCCTGTCCGTCACCAACTCCCGGAATTCACCCAAACTCATGTCCATTGAGTCAGTGATGCCATCCAGCCGTCTCATCCTCTGTTGTCCCCTTCTCCTCCTGCCCCCAATCTCTCCCAGCATCAGAGTCTTTTCCAATGAGTCAACTCTTCGCATCAGGTGGCCAAAGTATTTGAGTTTCAGCTTTAGCATCAGTCCTTCCAAAGAACACCCGGGACTGATTTCCTTTAGAATGGACTGGTTGGATCTCCTTGCAGTCCAAGGGACTCTCAAGAGTCTTCTCCAACACCACAGTTCAAAAGCATCAGTGCTTCAGCACTCAGCTCTCTTCACAGTCTAACTCTCACATCTATACATGACCACTGGAAAAACCATAGCCTTGACTGGATGGACCCTTGTTGGCAAAGTAATATCTCTGCTTTTTAATATGCTATCTAGGCTGGTTATAGCTTTTCTTCCAAGGAGCAAGTGTCTTTTAATTTCATGGCTGCAATCATCATCTGCCATGATTTTGGAGCCCAAGAAAATAAAGTCTGTCACTGTTTCCACTGTTTCCCCATCTACTGGCCATGAAGTGATGGGATTAGATGCATGACCGTCATTTTTAAATGTTGAGTTTTAAGCCAACTTTTTCACTTTCCTATTTCATTTTCAACCAGAGGCTCTTTAGTTCCTCTTCACTTTCTGCCATAAAGGTTGTGTCATCTGCATATCTGAGGTTATTGATATTTCTCCCAATAATCTTGACTCCAGCTTGTGCTTCATCCAGCCTGACATTTCACATGAAGTATTCTGAATAGAAGTTAAATAAGCAGGGTGACAATACACTGCGTTGACATACTCCTTTCCCAATTTGGAGCCAGTCCATTGTTCCATATCTGGTTCTAACTGTTGTTTCTTGACCTGCATAGAGATTTCTCAGAAGGCAGGTAAGGTGGTCTGGTGTTCCCATCTCTTGAAGAATTTTCCAGTTTGTTGTGATCCACACAGTCAAAGGCTTTGGCATAGTCAATAAAGCAGATGTTTTTCTGGAATTCTCTTGCTTTTTCTACGATCCTGGTAGCTTATGGACTTCCCTGGTGGCTCAGTTGGTAAAGCGCCTGCCTACAATGAAGGAGACCTGGGTTCGATCCCTGGGTCAGGAAGATTCCCTGGAGAAGGAAATGGCAACCCACTCTAGTACTCTTGCCTAGAAAATCCCATGGATGGAGGAGCCTGGTGTCCATGGGGTCACAAAGAGTCGGACACGACTGAGCAACCTGACTTTTTCACTTTCACTTTCTATGATCCAATGGATGTTGGCAATTTTTCTCTTGTTCCTCTGCCTTTTCTAAATCCAGCTTGAATATCTGGAAGTTCTTGGTTCTCGTAATGTTGAAGCCTAGCTTATAGAATTTTGAGAATTATTTTGCTAGTGTGTGAGATGAGTGCAATTGAGTGGTAGCTTGAATATTCTTTGGCATTGCTCTTCTTTGGGACTGGAATGAAAACTGACTTTTTCGAGTCCTGTGGCAACTGCTGAGTTTTCCAAATTTTCTGGCATATTGAGTGCTGCACTTTCACAGCATCATCTTTTAGGATTTGAAATAGCTCAGCTGGAATTCCACCACTTTCACTAGCTTTGTTTGTAGTGATGCTTCCTAAGGCCCACCTGACTTCTAATTGGAGGATGTCTGGCTCTAGATGAGTGTGATCACACCATTGTGGTCATGTGGGTCATTAAGATCTTTTTTTGTATAATTCCCAGTTTTATATTATATAATTATAGAATTTTCACTTAAAGGGCTTTTTTTTGGGATGGGCATGGCAAGATAAAGTACTTTCATTTTTTAATGTGGTAAAATACATGTAAGGGAGAATTTTTTATTTTCTTAACCAGTTTTAAGCATATAGCTTAGTGATATTAAGTACACTCACAATGCTATGCAACCATCACCATCATCCATCTCTAGAAGCGCCGGAAGGGTTTCATAATTTCCTACTACTATTTCTTGCTCAAGCTGCCAAAAACATGAAGCAACTTAGAAAGGCAGAAAGCGAAGAGAAACTCAAGAGCCTCTTGAAAGTAAAAAAGGAGATGAAAGAGCCAGCTTAAAACCCCAAATTCAAAAAACTAAGATCACAGGATCCAGTCCCACTACTTTAAGGCAAACAGATGGGGTAAAAATGGAAAAAGTGACAAGACTTGATTTTGGGGGGGCTCCAAAATTACTGCGGATGGTGACTACAGTCATGAAGTTAAAAGAGCTTCCTCCTTGGAAAAAAAGCTATGACAAACCTAGACAAAATATGAAAAAGCAGAGATCACTACGCTGACAAAGGTCCATATAGTCAAAGCTATGGTTTTTCCAGTAATCATGTATGGGTATTAGAGCTGGACCACAAAGAAGGCTCAGAGTTGAAGAACTGATGCTTTCGAATTATGGTGCTAGAGAAGACTCTTGAGCGTTCCTTGGACAGCAAGGAGATCAAATCGGTCAATCCTAAATGAAATCAGTCCTGAATATTCTTTGGAAGGACTGATGCTGCAGTTGAAACTCCAATACTTTGGTCACCTGATGTGAAGAGTTAACTCAGTGGAAAAGATCCTGATGCTGGGAAAGATCGAGGGGAGGAGGAAAAGCAGGGGACAGAGGATGAAACAGTTGGATGGCATCACCAACTCAATGGATAGGAGTTTGAGTAAACTCTGGGAAATAGTGAAGGACAGGGAAGTGTGGCGTGCAGCAGCCCATAGGGTAGCAAAGAGTCCAACATGACTGAGCAACCAACCAAGTACTGTGTAGAAATAATACCTATTTCCTACACATACCAGAGAAATAGTTTACAGAGTGAGTCAACAGATGTTTGTAAAACATATAAAATCCTGGTTTAGCATGAATTCAACTTATTAAGTGTTTATTTAATGGGTCAGGTAGAAAGCTAGGTATAATAACCAGAGATAAACAGAGGAATCTCTGTCCACAGTTCCTCATTTTGAGTATGAAAATATTACACTTGTAAACACTCCTGTATACAAAAAGAACTTCCTGTCTCTCAAGGTTTTCCTCCCAAACACACATATCTGGTGGTCAATGCTTAAACACTGTTTCTGTGGGTATGTTTTTTAAAAAGTCATTATTTTATTTCTCCTGCGGTATGTCCCAAGTCTCACCCACATCTGGTTAGTTCCAAAATTATTCAACTTCAAAACTGGTCCAGCAACACAGCTGCCTGAAGATGAGCCTGGGAACTGTCAGAGACCTGCTGAGGTGTTGTAGGGCATGGGCCATGTCCAGAGATGGAAATGTGGAAAGCAGTCCCTTCCAGTACCACTCAGCTCCATTTTTGCCAAGCACCTTGCTCAGACGGGACTCAGAACATTGTTTGCCTTAACAAAGTATTATGCTCCATCTTTGAATTACATGACCATTGCCCTGCTGCTGCTGCTAAGTCGCTTCAGTCGTGTCTGACTCTGTGCGACCCCATAGACAGCAGCCCACCAGGCTCTCCCGTCCCTGGGATTCTCCAGGCAAGAGTACTGGAGTGGGTTGCCATTGACCATTGCCCAGTGAATGTCTTTTCTGTCCTCTGATTTAGAAGAGGGGTATGGCTGTATGTCATGCTTCTTTTGGATACTTATAGTAAAGAGGCTAACTTGTGTACATATTTCTGAATTTTAGTTCTTTGGAAGGGATTTACACCACTGATGGATAGCATGTGCTTATTTCCATTTCAAATGAGTAAACCCTTTTAAAACAAGCTTGGCCGTATCCCTCATGTTCTTCTTTTCCTACCAGAAATAATAATTACCGGGTTATATGGCTCTAGGAAATAAAGAGAAAAAAGGCCATACTGCTATTAAAAAAAAACAGTGACCAGAGAATACACTACCAATATTCACAAATACATCATATACTGAGAAATCTGAAAACGAATCGTGAAGGAGATGGAAACATCTCATATATTATCTGCTAACAGGCTCAATGACGCAGTCTGGACTAAAAGATTAGGACTGTACCCTACCATATTTGGGCATGCTTATTCAGAAAACATCATTAATATGAAGATTCCCTGAAGAAGCACTATACACTGGTCAACTAGGTACATATCCTCACTTTCAACAACTTGCAGAACACCCTACAGATATGAAGACTAGAAGGCTCTGCGTTTCTTCTTTCCACAGAGCACAGAGTACTGGGGATCTTGTAAAACAATGGGTAAACTAGGGTCGTCTGTCTGGTCTACAGTACATCTAATAATAAGCTCGTATGCACCAAATCGTAATGAGAAACTGCACTGTGCTTATCAATAAGCACCAACATTTGGTAAACTCCCAAGTCCCACTCCACACAGTCCCTGAGCCCCAAGGGCAAAAGCTGACTCCTAAGAAGAAAATTTACAAGAGCAGTCAAAAAATTTACAAGAAAGGAATAGGGATACTCAGATTGTTTCCTGAGTCCCCCTCTCCCAATTTTAAAAATCTATGGCAACTTGTCAAGAGGAAAACTAGAATAAACAAACATATGCTGGGAGATCTAGATGCCAATTAGCTTTATGACTCAAGTCATATAGTAGTTACTCTTTCCTGGTAAAAATCTTAAAAAGTAATAGTTTCTAAGGGGAGACGTAGACCAGAACCCAGATGTTTAATCACATAATTACATAACTAAATGGTTACCCAAGCAATATTTCATAAAGTAAATATTTCAGCGTCATAAAATCTGGGTAATTTTCATTTTTACAGGTTTTTTTTTTTAGTACATTTTGACCACCAGGGTTATATTTAAAAGCAAGACCAAAAAAATTTACAAATAACAAAAGCTACATGATATCTAGATCTTATACATCAGAAAAATGAGGTTAAAAATGGTGGTGAGTTGAGCACAGGTTTCAGGATCTCAACTCATAGAGCTCAGTGATTCTTCCACTATAACTATAATAAAAAGCTCCTTCATGGTCAAAAGGAGATAAATTAGAAGATTGTTTTCTGTTCAGCCATGGACTTAAATGCTTAAAATAATACATTACAAGCATTTAATAGCAAACAATAAAAAGATTTATTTACAAATAAATGCAAGTTGACTACCATGCATGTCAAACAAGTTATTGTGGGCCCAGTGCACCAGGCACTCAAGGATTTGTTAAAAACAAACATTAAAAATTAAAATAAAAACAAACTCTTATAAGACTTCCCCATTTAAAGTTATTTTACATTATGAAAATTTTCAACAGTTACTTATGAATTATTGATACTTTTTTAATGTTAAAAGAAGCAATATTATACAAAGCTCCTATTTTCATCCATGTTTCAAATTTTCTGAATGCTTATTTCTGGACTATTTGTCAATATCCAATCCCTCTGATGCAAGCAATAAAGTAAGACAGAAGGACCAGTACACCTTATTTTGTAAAGGTTCGTCTTTTAACAGTAACACTTGTAAGAGTGTCATTCACTTAAAAACTCTGATCTATCTCTTCCTCCAGCTCTGCATTTCCTTTCCTATACAATTTCCAAAATTATGTTTTTTAATCCACTGAATCCAGTAACAACAAACACTGACTGTACAACATGTGTAACAGGCTCCCTTCTAAATTAAGATAGATAACAATACCATAAAACACGGGATAAGTGATGAAAGGTAATTCCAGACTGAGAGAGTAGCAGGAAAAAAGCGAATATGCTTAACTGCAAAATATATTGATTATCAATGACGAGTTTGGCTAGTAGGCTAGATGATTACAAAGCACTTTCAAACAGTAGGACAAAAATTCAAAACCATATGACCACTGAAGTTGTAAGCATATATATAAAATGAACATATGAAGGGAAAAACATAGGCACAACACTCTTCAACATAAATTGCAGAAATATCTTTTTTGATCCGTCTCCCAGAATAATGAAAATAACAAAAATAAACAAATGGGATCTACTTAAACTCAAAAGCTTTTACACAGCAAAGGAAACAAACAAAATGAGAAGCTGACCTACAGACTGGTAGAAAATATTTTATGGATGTCCTTAAAAAAACAAAAATAGAGCTACCATATGACCCTGCAATCCCCACTCCTGGGCATATACTCAAAAAGAAAACATGATCTGAAAGAATACATGCACCTCAAAGTTCACTGCAGAACTGTTTATAACAGCAAAGATGGAAGCAACCAAAATGTCCATCAACAGAGGGATGGGTAAAGAAGATGTAGTGCGTATATACAACTGAATATTACTCAGGTATTAAAAAGAACGAAATAATGCAATTTGCAGCAACATGAATGGACCTAGAGATTGTCATAGTGAGTGAAACAAAGCAGACACAGAATGAAAAACATTGTATGACATCCCTTATATGTGGAATCTAAAAAGCAATGATACAAATGCACTTATTTACAAAGCTGAAACAGACTCACAGACTTAAGAAACTTCTGGGTGCCAGGGGAGAAGGATGCAGGGAAGGGATAGTTAGGAGTTTGGATATGTACACACTGCTATATTTAAAATGGGTAACCACAAAGACATGCTACATAGCATGTAGAACTCTGTTCAATGTTATGTTGAAGCCTGGGTGGGAGGGGAGTTTGGAGAATGGATTCATGTATATGTATGGCTAAGTCCCTTTGCTATCCACCCAAAACTATCACAAAATTGTTAATTGGCTATACTCCAATATAAAACAAAAATATTAAAAAGTATATATATATTTTTAACGTAGAGTTGATCAGTTTCACAAACCTAGCATCAGCAGTGCTACTGCATATCTAAATGCCAGTGAAATGGAAGCCAGTGTATACTAACATAGGCTCTGACCAGGTAGATCTATGAACTAAGAAGTAGTTGGAATAAATCATCTTCCTAAGATCACACGTACCTAACTCTAAGAAGCCCAGGAATCTGACAAAGGCTCACAAGCCTCTCTTTTACTTTATTATTATCAAAGCCTTTAAAACAGTGCTTCTCAAACTTAAGCACTCACCAGAATCATTTGATTGAATCAAACAGATTGCCAAGCTTGCATGACTGAATCAAACAATTTCGGACACAGCAGATCTGAAGTGGGGTCTGTGAACACGTTCCGAAGTGATGCTGAACGACATTCTGAAAACCTCTAGATTATAAAACTTTACTTATGCCTAATGTGAAATACGATGAACTTTTATTTCATCATAACTTTTATGAAATTCATGTATTGTTAAAATCCTCAGGCTTCAAATTACTTTCAAAGTAAGTTAATGACAAACTAGTACATTTCAAAGTTCAGAGGCAACCCAAGCACCAACCCCACTCCTTTGCTTGGAGCTCTCCAAGGTTCTGATAACTTGCAAACCTAGCAGTTCTAAATGTTGTACCAATAGATCATACAAATGTTAATTAAGTCAGAATTCTTGACTTTGCTTCTCTGAGATTTTCTACTGTTATAAGACTTGACCAGAGACCTCATTTACACTTTCTTCCCAATGTACAAAAAAATAAAATGAAGTGCAAAAGCGTCCAAGGCTACTTTCTACAAGCTAACATAGTGATCCAAATCCATCCACCAGCTGATTTATTCTAATAAGTGTTCTAGGTTTGTATCATACTTAAGATTATTTGGAGAAGGCAATGGCAACCCACTCCATGGAAAATCCCATGGATGGAGGAACCTGGTGGGCTGTAGTCCATGGGGTTGTGAAGAGTCAGACACGACTGAGCGACTTCATTTTCACTTTTCACTTTCATGCATTGGAGAAGGAAATGGCAACCACTCCAGAGTTCTTGCCTGGAGAATCCCAGGGACGGGGAAGCCTGGTGGGCTGCCATCTATGGGGTCGCATAGAGTCGGACACGACTGAAGCAACTTAGCAGTAGCAGCAAGATTATTCATTCCTGTAGTCTTTTTGCTGATAGCCAACAAATTACATTCCTCTCCCACTCTGAAGAATTCACATTTCATATAAACGACAAGTATTACTGGTGAAAACTGGTAGCAATGAGCTACTTTCATGAAACTACGACCATGAAAATGAGTAAGGGGGTATTTTGAAACTTTCAGGTAGAGATTTTCATCATTCGAGAGGGAAAAGAGCCTAATGATGTTAGAGAGGACCTAAGGGATGTGATCAGAGAAGGCAATGGCACCCCACTCCAGTACTCTTGCCTGGAAAATCCCATGGATGGAGGAGCCTGGTGGGCTGCAGTCCATGGGGTAGCGAAGAGTCGGACACGACTGAGCGACTTCACTTTCACTTTTCACTTTCATGCACTGGAGGAGGAAATGGCAACCCATTCCAGTGTTCTTGCCTGGAGAATCCCAGGGACGGGGGAGCCTGGTGGGCTGCTGTCCGTGGGGTGGCAGAGTCAGACACGACTCAAGTGGCTTAGCAGCAGCAGCAGCAGCACGGCATGTGATAGTTGATTTTTTTAAAAAAGTCAGGTGTATCAAGATAATGATCCTTTTATTCTCTCAAATTATGCTTTTTCTTAGTCTTCCCTTATCTCTTCCTTCAGATTCTTCCTCCCTTGTTTTCTAATAACTCAAGAGACAACTGGATAAGCAACAGTTCAGGACATGAGAATGCTAATGAATCCTAAACATATGAAAAGAACCTCAACCTCATTTATAAGAAATCTAAATTAAAACTACACTGAGAAATCAGAATAAAGTCTGTGTGTTAGGTAATACTAGATGAGAGGTATATAGGAACACTTTGTCACAACCTTCCCGTAAAAACTAAAATTTTTCCAAAATCAGAAGTTTATTAAAAAAAAAAATACTACATTGAGGTGTATTATCTAGTACCTACTGAACTGCTAAAATCAGAAAATTCAAAAGCAGTCTTTTGACAAGGATATGGGGAAATAAGCTCTTTCATACCTTGCTAGAAGACATCCAAAATAGTATTAACCCTTACAGAGGGCAATTTGACAACTTCTGTGAAGAAAAGATATAATCATACTTTTATGAAATTCTTTATATTCATTATCATTCACTAAGTCAATAACTGTAATAACAGAAGACTAGAAACAATCCAAGTTTCCTTCCATAAGAAACTGGATAATTAACTGGCACATCTCAAACACAAAGGACTATTTATGCAGCAGCAAAAAGGAGTGGGGACACACTCTCCATGCTAATATAGGGTAATTCCCAGACCACACTCCTACACACACATACACACAACATATGCTATAGAGTACATACAGTGTGCTAAATTTTGTGAAAGAAGGGGTATAAAAATATAATTTCCTATGTATGTGAATCTGTATCACAAACTCCTAAGAATTAGATAGGCTAATAAAAGTGATTACTAATAAAGGGAAGGTGACTCAGAGTAGAGAGTAGATAGGGATGAGGTTGTTTTTGTATATCTTTTATTTTGGAAACTTCTAAATGCATTATCTATTTAAAAATAAAAATCATGTTACTCCATGACTCTAAAAATAATGTTGTGTTCTAAGAAAATATTCTGGGTCAGTGAACCCTATGTACTCATATTCTCCCCAAGATTCTTCAATTCAAACCTCTTATTTTTCTTATTCACTTTCAGTCAATCTTTCAACCAGTACAGTACATCAGCAAAAAACCTCACTCAAGACCTTTGGGTTCATACAGTATCTTGGCTTAATCAGTACAAACTAATCCTAAAATTAAATGTAATAAATGAGTAAGAACACACATTCTATTAATATCTAATAGTGTAAAATAATAAACAAGTCACAGAAAAAGAACATATGTCTCTAGCCCACTAAATGGATAGGAACTTGAGAAATTAAACAGCAGTATTCTCATAAACAGACTTGTTTTAATGTTAGCAAAATATTAACTGGACTAGGAAATAAACTCAATATACAGAAGATATTAGAAGGATTTAAAATAGAAATCTTAATAGACCTGAAAAAAAATCCAAATATATAAAACACGAGTTAGAAAGAAAGACATAATTTCCTTTACAAAAAGAGATTCTTTAAAGAAAATGTCACCAAATATTCTTTTCAAAAATCATCCCTATGGTAGATATAAAATACCATATTTTAAAATATAGATTTTAGATTTCAAAACATACCATAATAACGCAATAATCAAAACAATATGGTATTGACATAAAGACCAGTGGAACAAGGAGCCAAGAAATAAACTGTCATGTAACATATGACCAGATGATCAAAAAGGGTGCCAAGACGGAATGGAGAAAGGATAGTCTCTTCAACAAACAGTGTTGGGAAAACTAGAAATCCACATGCAAAAGATGAAGATGGATCCTTATCTTACATCATATACAAATATCAACTTGAAACTCCTAGAAGAAACAGAGGGAGAAAACTTTGTCACAATGGATTTGTCTATGATTTCTTGAATGTGATACCAATAGCATAGGCTCCAAAAGCAAAAAGAGACAAATGTGACTGCATCAAACTTAAAAAGTTCTGCATAGCAAAGAAAACAAGCAAAGGAAGAGTGAAAACATGGAGAAAATATTTGCAAACCACATGTCTGATAAGGGGTTAACAACCAGAATATATAAACAACTCCAATAACTTAAACAAAAAACTACAATCAGACTTTAAAAATGGGCAAAGGATCTGAACAAACAATTCATCAAAAAAGATATACAAACAGCCAACAAGCATACTAAAATATGCTCAATATCACTAAACATTAGGGAAATATACATCAAGACTATAAGGAGAGGTCATCTTATCCTCACTAGGATGGCCACTATTAAAATATAACAAAACACAAAAGAATTACACTTAGTGTGACAATGGAGAAATTGGAACCCTTGTGCACTGCTGATATGATAGTAAAACAGGTGTTCCCACTGTAAAAAAAAAAAAAAGTTCCTCAAAAATTACAAGTAGAACTACCATGTGATCCAGCAATCATCAGTTCAGTTCAGTCGCTCAGTCGTGTCCCAGTCTTTGCTACCCCATAAACTGCACCACGTCAGGCCTCCCTGTCCATCACCAACTCCCGGAGTTTACCCAAACTCATGTCCATTGAGTTGGTGATGCCATCCAACCATCTCATCCTCTGTCACCCACTTCTCCTCCTGCCCCCAATCCCTCCCAGCATCAAGGTTTTTCAAATGAGTCAGCTCTTTGCATGAGGTGGCCAAAGTATTGGAGTTTCAGCTTCAACATCAGTCCTTCCAATGAACACCCAGGACTGATCTGCTTTAGAATGGACTGGTTGGATCTCCTTGCAGTCCAAGGGACTCTCAAGAGTCTTCTCCAACACCACAGTTCAAAAGCATCAATTTTTCCACGCTCAGCCTTCTTCACAGTCCAACTCTCACATCCATACATGACCACAGGAAAAACCATAGCCTTGACTAGACAAACCTTTGTTGGCAAAGTAATGCCTCTGCTTTTTAATATGCT
>NW_011494711.1:3599880-3609963 GCF_000754665.1 Bison bison bison | reverse complement strand
ACATCCATACATGACCACAGGAAAAACCATAGCCTTGACTAGACAAACCTTTGTTGGCAAAGTAATGCCTCTGCTTTTTAATATGCTGTCTAGGTTGGTCATAACTTTTCTTCCAAGGAGTAAGGGTCTTTTAATTTCATGGCTGCAGTCACCATCTGCAGTGATTCTGGAGCCCCCCAAAATAAAGTCAGCCACTGTTTCCACTGTTTCCCCATCTATTTCCCATGAAGTGATGGGATTGGATGCCATGATCTTTGTTTTCTGAATGTTGAGCTTTAAGCCAACTTTTCCACTCTTCTCTTTCACTTTCACCAAGAGGCTCTTTAGTTCTTCACTTTCTGCCATAAAGGTTGTGTCATCTGCATATCTGAGGTTATTGATATTTCTCCTGGCAATCTTGATTCTAGCTTGTGCTTCTCCCAGTTCAGCACTTCTCATGATGTACTCTGCATATAAGTTAAATAAGCAGGGTGACAATATACAGCCTTGACATACTCCTTTTCCTATTTGGAACCAGTCTGTTGTACCATGTCCAGTTCTAATGTTACTTCCTGACTTGCATATAGGTTTCTAAATAGGCAGGTCAGGTGGTCTGGTATTCCCATCTCTTTCAGAATTTTCCCGTTTATTGTGATCCACACAGTGAAAGGCTTTGGCATAGTCAATAAAGCAGAAATAGATGTTTTTCTGGAACTCTCTTGCTTTTTCCATGATCCAGCAGATGTTGGCAATTTGATCTCTGGTTCTTCTGCCTTTTCTAAAACCAGCTTGAAGATCTGGAAGTTCATGGTTGACCTATTGCTGAAGCCTGGCTTGGAGAATTTTGAGCAGTACTTTAATAGTGTGTGAGATGAGTGCAATTGTGCGGTAGTTTGAGCATTCTTCGGCATTGCCTTTCTTTGGGATTGGAATGACAACTGTCCTTTTCCAGTCCTGTGGTCATTGCTCAGTTTTCCAAATTTGCTGACATACTGAGTGCAGCACTTTCACAGCATCATCTTTTAGATTTTGAAATAGCTCAACTGGAACTCTGTCACCTCCACCAGCTTTGTTCGTAGTGATGCTTCCTAAGGCCCACTTGACTTCACATTCCAGGATGTCTGGCTCTAGATGAGTGATCACACCATTGTGATTATCTGGGTCATGACGATCTTTTTTGTACAGTTCTTCTGTGTATTCTTGCCACCTCTTCTTATATCTTCTGCTTCTGTTAGGTCCATACTATTTCTCTCTTTTATTGAGCCCATCTTTTCATGAAATGTTCCCTTGGCATCTCTAATTTTCTTGCAGAGATCTCTAGTCTTTCCCATTCTGTTGTTTTCCTCTATTTCTTTGCAATGATCTCTGAGGAAGGCTTTCTTATCTCTCCTTGCTATTCTTTGGAACTCTGCATTCAGATGGGTATATTTTTCCTTTTCTTCTTTGCTTTTCGCTTCTCTTCTTTTCACAGCTATTCGTAAGGCCTCCTCAGACAGCCATTTTGCTTTTTGCATTTCTGTTTCTTCGGGATGGTCTTGATCCCTGTCTCTTGTACAAGTCACGAACCTCCATCCATAGTTCATGAGGCACCCTGTCTATGAGATCTAGTCCCTTAAATCTATTTATCACTTCCAGCAATCATAATTCTGTGCAAATATTCAAAAGAACTAAAAATAGGATCTAGAAGGGATATGTGAACACCCATGTTCTCTGCAATGTTATTTACAACAGTCAAGATACAGAAACAACCTAAATGTCCATCAATAGATGGATGGATAAACTAAATGCGATGCATACATACAATGCAATATTATTCAGCCTTTAAAAAGAAGGAAGTCTTGTCATATGGTACAACATGGATGAACCTTGTGAACATTATCCTAAGTGAAATAAGCCAGTCACAAAAAGACAAATACTACAGGATTCCACTTAAAGTAGACAAATACATAGATAAAACGAGTAGAATGGTGACTGTCAGGTACTAGAGGTAGGGTGTAACAGGGAACTGTTTAGAATTTCAGTCATACAAAAAAAAAAGTCAGTAACAGACAGTTGGAAAATCCCCAAATACTTATGGATTAAACATTACTCTGCAGCCATGAAATTAAAAGATGCTTACTCCTTGAAAGGAAAGTTATGACCAACCTAGATAGCATATTCTAAAGCAGAGACATTACTTTGCCAACAAAGGTCCGTCTAGTCAAGGCTATGGTTTTTCCTGTGGTCATGTAAGGATGTGAGAGTTGGACTGTGAAGAAGGCTGAGCGCCGAAGAATTGATGCTTTTGAACTGTGGTGTTGGAGAAGACTCTTGAGAGTCCCTTGGACTGCAAGGAGATCCAACCAGTCCATTCTGAAGGAGATCAGCCCTGGGATTGCTTTGGAAGGACTGATGCTAAAGCTGAAACTCCAGTACTTTGGCCACCTCATGCGAAGAGTTGACTCACTGGAAAAGACTCTGATGCTGGGAGGGATTGGGGGCAGGAGGAGAAGGGGACAACAGAGGGTGAGATGGCTGAATGGCATCACTGACTCAATGGACATGAGTCTCAGTGAACTCCGGGAGTTGGTGATAGACAGGGAGGCCTGGCGTGCTGCGACTCATGGGGTCGCAAAGAGTTGGACACGACTGAGTGACTCAAATGAACTGAACTGAACTGAACTGAAACATTACTCTTAAAAATATGGTCAAAGATGAGGTATCAAGAAAAATTTTAAAATATTTTCAACTAAATGAAAATGTAACACCAAAATTTGTGGGACGTAAAAACAGTGATAGAGGAAAATTTGCAACACTGAAATATAACAAGAAAGATAGAAAATCAAGTCTTCTACCTGTGAGAGCTGGAAAGAAAGGAGCAAATTAAATCCAAAGTAAGCAGAAGAAAAGATGTGGAATGAGAAATAGAGTAAAATCAATTAAAGTGAACACAATAATAGAGGAAAATCAATAAAAACGAGAGCTTTTTTTTTTAAAGATCAATAAAATCAATAAGCTTCTAGCCAAACTAAGAAAAAAGGAGAGCGAACATAATTACTAATGTCAGAAATTTAAAAACAAGGAACATCACTACTGAATCCACGGATATTAAAAAGATAGTCAAAGAACACTGAACAATTCTATGCCGACAAATCTGATAATCTTTATGAAATGGACTAGTTCCTTAGAGACACAATCTGCCTAAACTCACATAAGAAAAAAAAATACACTATGAATAGGCCTGTATATATTAAAGAAACTGAATCAACAATTAATAATCTTCCAAAACTGAAAGCATCAAGCACAGGTGGGTTCACTAGTGAATTTTATTTAACATTTAAGTTAGAAATAGTATCAATTTGCTACAACATTTTTCAGAGGATAGAAGCCAAAGGAATTCTTCCTAATTCCTTCTATGAGGCTAGCATTACCCTAACACCAAACTCAGATAAAGAAATTACAAAACTATAAACCAGTAGCACTCATGAATGTAGAAGCAAAAATCCTCAATAAAGTTGAATCTAATGAACTGAATCTAACAATGTATGAAAAGAAATATACTCCAAGACCAAGTGGGATTTATCATAGGTATGAAAAGTTGGAAAAGATCAATGAATGTAATTTACCACATCAACAAAGAAAAAATAAAACTGTTTCAACAGATGCAGAAAAACCATTTAACAAAATCCAACACCCATTCATGATAAAAACTGACAGCAAACTAGGAATATAGGAAAATTTCCTCAACTTGATAAAGAACATCTACAAAAACCTTACAGCAAGCTTCATACTTAGTGGTATGAAACTAAGAGCTTTCCTACCAAGATCAGAAACAATGCAAGGATGATGTTCCCTCTCACCACTGCTTTTCAACACTGTACTGGAAACCCCAGCTAATACTTTAGACGAAAAAAATAACTTTGCCCCCAGATGACAAGGTTGTCTACAGGTGTTAATACAATCTATGAAGTGATGTGATGTCGCTCAGTCGTGTCCAGCTCTTTTCGATCCCATGGACTGTATTTGAAAGTCTATGAAAGAAGTGACCAAAAACTCCTGGAACTAAGTGATTATAGCATGGTTGCAGAACACACAATTAATATACAAAATCAATCACTTTCCTATATACTACAATGAGAAAGTGAAATTTGAAACTAAAAACACAAAACCATTTATATTAGTACCCCCCAAAAATGATACATTAAGATACAAATCTAATAAAATAAATAAAGTTCTACATGTGGAGAACAAAAAAACTCTGGTGAAACATTATCAAAGAATTAAATAAATGGAAAGAGAGTCATGGTTACTGGAAGGAAGACTCAATTTGGTTAACCTATCAGTTTTTCCCAACTTGATCTAAAGGTTCAATGAAATCTCAATCAAAATTACAGCAAGCCATTCTGTGTATCAGTCAGTACTGACAAAGTGATTCTTAAGTTTATATGAAGCAAATAAATTCAAAATAGTCAACATAATATTGAAGAATAAAGTCAGAGGACTGATTTCAAGATTTACTGTGAAGCCACAGTAATACAGACAGTGTGCTACTGACCAAAAAATAGACAAAAAGATGAGTGAAAGAGACTAGAGGGCCCAGAAATAGATCCGTATAAATCCAGTCAATCAACCTTTAACAAAAGAAGCAAAGACAATTGAAAGGAAAAAGAATAATCTTTCCAACAAACAGTGCTGAGACAATTGGACATCCATATTAAAAATGATGAATCTGGGCACAGATCTTACACCTTTCAAAAAACTTAACTCAAAATGAATCACAGACCTAAATGTAAAAACACTGACCTATAAAACTACTAGACAGTAACATAGGAGAAAACCTACATGATATCATATTTGGTGATGAGATTTTAGAAATATCACCAAAAGCAAAATCCATGAAAGAAAAATAATTAAGCTGGACCTCCTGCTCTAGGAAAGATATATTAAAGGAATGAAAAGACAAGTCACAGACTGGGAGAAAATATTTTCAAAACTCAGATCTGATAAAGTACTCAAAAATATACACAGAACACTTAAAATTCAACAATAAGAAAACAAAGAATCCAACTTTAAAATGGGTAAAGATACAGACACTTCACCCAGGAAGATACACAAAATGCAATTAATCATATGAAAAGGTACTCAACATCCTAGGTTATTAGAGAATGAGATACCACTACATCTTATTAGAATGGCTAAAATTCTAAAACTGACCACACCAAAAGCTGACGAGGATACAGAGCAACAGGAATGCTCCTTCACTGCTAGTAAAAATGAAAAATGAGAAATGAAATAGCCACTTTGGAAGCACTCAGTGTGGCAGCTTCTTACAAAGCTAACACTGCCTTACTGTATAATCCAACAACTGTGCTCCCAGGTGTTTACCCAAAAGAGCCGAAAACTCAACGTCCACACAAAAAATGAAGACAGATTTTTCATAATTTTTTAAAATTGGAAGCAACCAACATGTCCTTCAATAGGTAAATGAATAAACAAACACTGAATTATCCATATGCTGCCGCTGCTAAGTCGCTTCAGTAGTGTCTGACTCTGTGCAGCCTCATAGACGGCAGTCCACCAGGCTCCCCCGTCCCTGGGATTCTCCAGGCAAGAACACTGGAGTGGGGTGCAATTGCCTTCTCCGGAATTATCCATATAATGGAATAATTAATAATTATTTTTAATTCAATAATTAAAAAGAGAACTACCAAGTCAAAGAAAAAAAACAGAGAACCTGAAATACATAATGGTAAGTGAAAGAAACCAGTCTGAAAAGCCCATGTCATGTGTAATTTCACTTAAATTACAATTTGGAAAGCAAAACTACAGAAAGAGCAGAAAGATGAGTGATTGCCAGGGATCTGGAGGAACGAATAGGTGAAAATACAGGGAGTTTTCATGGTAATTCAACTATTCTGTAGGATAATGTAATGATGAATCTATGATATGGATTTTTAAAAATTCATTAAAACTATACAAAACAAACAGCAAACAGTAACACAAACTACAGACTTTAGTTAATAAGGTACTGACTACGTTACTGTAACAAATGTACCATACTAATGCAAGGTAGTAATAGGGGAAATTGTGTGTGTGTGTGGGGGGAAATTGCTATATTATCTGCTCAATTTTCTGTAAATCTAAAAATTTAAAAAGATTATCAATCCAATAAAAAATGTGTAAAGGACCTGAATAGACATTTGTCCAACAAAGATACATGAATAGCTAACAGATACTCAGCCTCACTAATTATTAGGGAAATGCAAATCAAAACCACACAATATCATCTCATGCCTGTCAGAATGACTAGCATCAGAAAGTCAAGAGACAACAAATGCTGGTGAGTACGTGGAGCCCTTGTGCACTGTGAGTGGGAATGCAAATTAATTCAACCACTTTGTGAAACAGTATGGAGTTTTCTCAAAAAGAGTAAAAATAGAACTACAATATGATTTAGCAACCCCACTTCTTGAAATATGGCCAAAGGAAATGAAAAAACTACGTTAGGAGATATATGATGCAACCCCCCGCTGACCTGCCCCCACCACCATGTTCACAGCAGCATTACTTACAATAGCCAAGACACAGAAACAACCTAAGTGCCTAACAGTAAGTGAACGAAGGAAGCTGTGGTACATGTATATAATGGAATACTATTCAGCCATTAAAAAACAAGAAGTCTTGCCCATTTACGGGCATTATGGATGGACTTTGAGGGCATTATGCTAAGTGAACTGAGTCAGACAGACAAAGGCAAATACTTCATGATCTCACAAGTGGATATAAAAAAAAATTTCTACCCCCTACCATCCCAAACTCACAGAACGAGAGATTATATTGTGGTTACTGGAAATCGGAGATTGGGAGAGGGAGAAGGGGATGAAGGTAGTCAAAAGGTACAAACTCCCAGTTTTAAGTACTGGGGATGTAAGGTACAACATGATGACCATAGTTAACACAGCTAATATGTTACATATGAAAGTTGTTAAGAGAGTAAGTCCTAAGTTCACATCACAGGAAAAAATATTTTTATTCCTTTTTCTGTATATGAAGTGATAAATGTTAACTAAATTCATTCTAGTAATCATTTCAAATCTGATGCTAGGAAAGACTGAAGGAAGGAGAAGGGGACAACAGAGGATGAGATGGTTGGATGGCATCACCGACTCTATGGACATGAGCTTGGGCAAACTCCAGGAGATGGTGAAGGACAGGGAAACCTGGCATGCTGTAGTCCACAGGGTCTCAAAGAGTCAAACGTGACTTAGCAACTGAACAACAACAAATCATTTCAAAACATGCATAGGGAAAATCACTAAGCTGCACACTTTTAACTTATACAGTGCTGTATGTCAGTTATATCTCAACAAAGCTGGGGAAAAAAAGTATGTATTCTGGAATCTGTCTGCCTGGTTCAAATTTTGGGTCCCCTACTTACAAGGTCTTTGAAGCCTGCTCTTAAAACATTCTTTATGGCTAAGTAGTATTTCATTGTGTATGTATATACCACATCTTTATTCATTCACCTGTTCATGGACACTTAGGTTGCTTTCATATCTTGGCAGTTGTAATACTGCTACAAACAATAGGGTACATGTATCTTTCCAAATTAGTGTTGCTTTTCTCAGATATACACCCAGAAGTGGAACTGTTGAAATAGTTCTATTTTTAGTTTTGTGAGAAACCTCCATATGGTTCTCCACAATGGCTGCACCAAGGTACATCCCCACTAACAATGTGCAAAGATTCCTTTTTCTCAGTATCCTCAGCAATGTTTTTTTTTTTTTAAATTTTAAATGACAAGCATTCTGACATGTGCAAGGTGATATCCCATTGTGGTTTTGATTCGCATTTCCCTGATGATTAGTTGAGCATCTTTTCACATGCCTGTTGGGTCATCTGCACGTCCTCCTTGGAAAAATGTCTATTCAGTCCTGCCCATTTTTAAATCAGGTTGTTTTTTTGATGTTGAGTTACACGAGCTGTTTATATATGTTGGATATTAATTCCTTATCAGTCTTATCATTTGCAAACATTTTCTCCCATTCAGTAGGTTGTCTTTTCATTTTGACAATGGTTTCCTTTGCTGTGTAAAAGCTTTTACATTCAATTAGGTCCCATTTGTTTTTGTTTCTTTTAGGAGATACATCCAAGAAAATATGGTTGCAATTCATGTCAAAGAGTGTTCTATGTTTTCCTCTAGGAGTTTTATACTATCCAGTCTTACATTTAATCCATTCTTAGTTTTGTTTATGGTGTTAGAGAATGTTACAATTTCTTTCTTTTACAAGTAGCTGTCCAATTTTCCAAGCACCACTTACTGAAGAGACTGTTTTTTCTCCATTCTTTCCTTCTTTGTTGCAAATTAATTGACCATAAGCAAGTGGGTTTATTTCTGTGCTCTCTATCTTGCTCGCCATTGATCTACAGCTGTTTTGTGCCAGTATCACACTGTTTTGATTACTCTAGCTTTGCAGTATAGTCTGAAGCCAGGGAGCATGATTCCTATAATCTTCTGAAGATTGATTTGGCTATTTGGGGTTTTTTGTATTTCCACACAAATTTTAAAAGTATTTGTTCTAGTTCTGTGAAAAATGTCTCTGGTATTTTTCATAAGCAGACATAAGAAAAGGCACACAAGCCCAAGGCACATGCTCCTTATCCTCTAGACTTCTCTTTCACCTCTCTATCCCAGACTGTCAAATGATTATACTGCTTTCCCAAATATCTGTCATTACTCATTATTTAATATTTTCTAAGTTTTAGGGCTCTTCACCCTTTCCTGGGTTCGTACTCACCCAGATACTATTCTACCATTTCAGAACTAGTGCCCATACTCACATCTTTATCCAAAGATAAGAGGCTCAGCACAAGTATAGGCTTCCTCAGAGAAGATAGGAAGATCCTTAAAGACAGCTAGTCTGAATGTAGGTTGCCCTCATGGCCTGACCTTGCTCACTGCCCCCAGTATCTTTCTAACCACGTCAACCTGGAATCTAGCTTCACCTGGAACGTTTTTTCCACAAATCGGATATAATCCACTTCTGTACTTTCGGCATGGCTTTTCTGGTATTTAATTGTGTGATATCATTTCTGTTCAACCTGATTTCTTAACACATATCCAGTTTTAAAAAAAGGAATTTTTAAATAAGAAATGATATTCCTAGAATGTATCTTTTTCACCAAAAAGTTTTATTGTAAAAACCAAACAATGTTCTTCATTTGGGATATTTTTCAACTCTTTCCAATCAAAACATATTTGTCCTACGAAGGCAAACAGTCAGTTATCATCATTTTTGTTTAATGAGGAGAACAGCAATAAACATTTCAAGGATAATGAGACTGACACTGGATGTTAGATCAGCATCTGTCTCACTCTTGCTGAAAACGTAGTAGAATAAACAATCCACGTGATACTAAACAAGTGTAATTTTTCTTCTTTTTTAAGTCAAGACTTGACAATGATCAGCTTCACTGAACTGAGGAGTCAGTTTCAAGAGTACGAACGTGTACAGTAGTGTACACACACAGACAGGTGCCTTCCCAGGACTTCAGATGTGGGCTGCAGACACAAAGAGCAGAATTCAATTTCCTTTGAGTGGGTTCATCTCCCTGCCTGACAGATAACACAGGGTGCTATCTCACCAATCCTTTCTCCTGGACTCTTTCAGCTAAGAAACAGGTGACGTTCTTTCTACTTACCTGTGTTTGTGGGAGCAATGCACTGAGAAGGCTAAGTAAACCTTCATTTGAAAACATGCAAAGGAGTCCTGATTCAAAGAAGCATTGAATTGAGTTCAAAACAGGACATATTCAGAATACTTATGAAACAGTATCTCAAGTTCCTTCATATTCTAAAATTCCGAGATACTGTAAAATATTACATTAAATGAAAGGGATAATGGGAAGTCAAAATAAAGAATTTACTGCAATGTAAACAAAGTCATTTCCTTAAGACGAAAAATTTGGATTTTGAATTTAATAAGCTTTTAAACTCCATAACGAATGAAAGAATTTTAACATTGGGAACTGGACATGGAACAACAGATTGGTTCCAAATAGGAAAAGGAGTACGTCAAGTCTGTATATTGTCACCCTGCTTATTTAACTTATATGCAGAGTACG
>NW_011494711.1:3592909-3599780 GCF_000754665.1 Bison bison bison | reverse complement strand
GAACTGGACATGGAACAACAGATTGGTTCCAAATAGGAAAAGGAGTACGTCAAGTCTGTATATTGTCACCCTGCTTATTTAACTTATATGCAGAGTACGTCATGAGAAACACTGGACTGAAAGAAGCACAAGCTGGAATCAAGATTGCCAGGAGAAATATCAATAACCTCAGATATGCAGATGACACCACTCTTATGGCAGAAAGTGAAGAGGAACTCAAAAGCCTCTTGATGAAAGTGAAAGAGAGTGAAAACGTTGGCTTAAAGCTCAACATTCAGAAAACGAAGATCATGGCATTTGGTCCCATCACTTCATGGGAAATAGATGGGGAAACAGTGGAAACTGTCAGACTTTATTTTTTTGGGCTCCAAAATCACTGCAGATGGTGACTGCAGCCATGTAATTAGAAGACGCTTATTCTTTGGAAGGAAAGTTATGACCAACCTAGATAGCATACTGAAAAGCAGAGACATTACTTTGCTAACAAAGGTCCGTCTAGTCAAGGCTATGGTTTTTCCTGTGGTCATGTATGCAGGTGAGAGTTGGACTGTGAAGAAAGCTGAGTGCTGAAGAATTGATGCTTTTGAACTGTGGTGTTGGAGAAGACTCTTGAGAGTCCCTTGGACTGCAAGGAGATCCAACCAGTCCATTCTGAAGGAGATCAGCCCTGGGATTGCTTTGGAAGGAATGATGCTAAAGCTGAAACTCTAGTACTTTGGCCACCTCATGCGAAGAGTTGGCTCACTGGAAAAGACCCTGATGCTGAGAGGGATTGGGGGCAGGAGGAGAAGGGGACAACAGAGGATGAGATGGCTGGATGGCATCACCGACTCGATGGACACGAGTTTGAGTGAACTCTGGGAGTTGGTGACGGACAGGGAGGCCTGGCGTGCTGCAATTCATGCAGTCGCAAAGACTTGGACACGACTGAGCGACTGAACTGAACTGAAGGTACCCAAAGTAAATCCATTATAACAGTAAGTAAAATGGAGGTAGCATTTTCTACATATGTCACACAACTGACCAATATGTAGAATTAGCTGAAATGAGGAACAGTTTGAGTATCTTGGGTCATCAAAGACTATATGCCACCAAAATGCTTTAAACCTGGGCAAAATACCACAATGTGTTGTGATTAAGTTCTCCAGAACACTAATACAGGTTACTAAGGAGAACTATTACCAAAAGGAACAGGAAAGAATATCAGGTTTATCTCACATCCACACCACACTGGAGTCATTCCACTCCTAACTCCTAGGCAAACACTTTTTGTTTTAAAATGACATAATGACATTGTTGGTGAGTAACGGAGCTCAATTCTTGACTTGGATTCACACAGCAGGTCTTCTCAATTTTACTGTACATGTCAATAATTGTATTCTTATATTATTAATTCTGTATACAATTTTGACTCCTACAAGATCAATGTCTCAAAAATGTCAAGATGTGTATGCTTTTATCTTCACCATTCATTCATGATTTATTTGGCAAAATATTTAACTTCATACCTAGTAATATGCTAGGTACTACAGTAGGCAGTAAAATTAAGATGAAAAAAAAAAAGTCCCTTCTCTCAATGAGCCTTATAACCTGTGAAGCAACAGAGGGCAAACAATTGCAACTACACGTGGTTGATGCCACAGTGAGGGTGTACACACGACAAGAGGGCTTGAGGTAAACACTGTTAGGAACTCTGCTTAAAGGGGTTAGGAAAAGGCTCTTAAAGGTGGCCCTGGAGATGAGCCTTGGAGAATAAACTGTATTTTAACAATGGGACAAGAGAAGTAAAGGGCTATGTAAAGGCCTGGATGAGAAAATACGGGATGAATCAGAGAGCTAAAAGGACCTATTATTGTAGCTCAAAGTGTGAAGAGTTAGAGGAATTGGTGTGGGGGGAGGTTGGGTGTGCAGTATATTGAGATTGTAGTGTGGGACTGTATGGTGAATGAGATGCAGCATCTGTTCCCAAAGAACTTACAGTTTAGAGGAGGAACAGACTGTCAACAGTTCATTTCAATGACAGGCTGATGTCACGGTGGAAGAACACATAGCAGACTGTGACGAGACAGGCACAAAGGAGAGCCTTAAACATCACACAGATGAGTTAAAATTTTATCCTACAGGCAACAGTAAGTCTTGGAAACATTCTAAATGGGTACCAATCACAAAAGTGGCAATGTGGATGACGGACTGGAAGGTACAAAGACTAAAGCAGAGCCACCAAGGAAGCCCAATAGTAGGCAAAAAGGCACGCAAATAATGGAATATACATTTGATGGAAAATTATATATACATTGCAAATGACAACAGAAGACTACATAAAAACCGGAGGAAACTAAAATATAAATAGAAAAGGCAGAAAAAAACTGTGTAGCACAATTGAGTATACAATAGTATATATAAAATATATATGCTAAGACTCAATGAGAAAAAAGGAAGTAGCTAAAATAATCTTCTATTATTTTTATTCCATTTATTACAGCAATAGAATAAAATGAAATGGAGAAAAAACAACACAAGATTAATATTTATTGTATCTATTGGGTCTGACCCAGATGGGTTACATCCAATTTCTGGTTCTTGGTTGCCAAGAATGGGTTTTACAAATGGTCCTACTGTCCAGCTATACTGTTATTAAAATACACAAAAAGGAAAAGTGGGAAAAAAAATAAAATAAATTTTAAAAAAAAGGAAGAGTGGGGATATGTTAGCTTAAAAAATGCCTAAAATTTCTATTATGAACAGCTATCTCATTCCTGATACAAAGACAAGGAAAATTCAACAAGCTAAGGGATTTCAAAGTCAAAGACACAGAGAAAACAAATCATACAAATAATTTTTGCAACTGTGTTTCTCTTGAATGCTTAGAGGAACAGTCTCTGGAAAATGGTTCTGACACCTAAAGGCTTTTAAGCCATTTAAAAACAACTGAACCAGTCAACAAACATGCCATTTTATTGAGCATTTATAAGCCATGCACTTGACTCTAAAGATACAAAGGGAAAATAAAACATAGTCCCTGCCCTCAAGGGGCTCACAATCTAAAAGGAGAGACAGAATGGTTACAAATAATCACAATAAAGCATGGTGAGTCCTCTGACAGAGGCAAGCTACTGAGATAAAGCAAAGGAGAGGTAGAATGAGATATCAGGGTTAAGTGGCAAAAGGGAGTTCGAAGATCTTAAGCTATAGAAAAGGAAAGAAGACTTGAACAGCACATGCAAGGAAATGTGAAGTGTGAAACAAGGCAAATGTGGATAATTTTATTCCCTACAGGATAAAGTGGGAGGGAAAGAGCAACTGGAAATGAGGTTAAAGGGGGAAGCAGGTAACAAATCACAAAGGGCCTTGCATTCAAATCAGAGACTTTGGCTATTATTGCATTCTATTAAATCTATAATGCCAGCAATTACAAGATGCACCATTACTTTATGAACTACAAGAAAGAAAAAGAAAAAGCTTTATATTTAAATTTATATAATATTCCTACATAAACCTTTATATCAAAGGGCAAGAACTTCAGCATAAGATAAATACAACAGCCATGCAGAAAGGAACAACATGAAACTATATTTCTCAAATTGCCCTTAGGTGGAAGGAGGGGGGAAGAAAATCTCTTCCTGAGAACTGAATTCCAAGCAGGTCCACAGCCTACTTGTGTGGTCTAAAAACAAACAAGTAAAACTAAAGCTACCAGTGTGGTCCAAAAGCAAACAAATAAAACAAAACAAGCAAAGACTTTAAGGTGGTCTCAGGTTGGTTCCCAGATGCCTGGCAAAAACAAGTAGAAATTCTCTTTAGACAAACCATACTTTAATTGAGAAGAAAAGCAATTTAAGATGCAATCTCATTTCAAATATGACAAATGTATATCTTGAGAACTAATGAAAAATACTAGATTTTACAGTCAGTATTAAATCTGGAGATGTTTTGAATTACCCTGACAACTTTTTAAAAATAACTATTACCAGGCTGCAAATCAAGAGACTCTCATACAGGTACACTTGAAGCAGAGCCCTCAACACTATTTTAACAAACGACTCAAAGTTTATTTCCCAAATACAACCAGACAAGAAACTAAGACACTAGCATCTGTCTGCAAAATTAGCTGAACACTGCTACTATAAAATAAAGAACACAGTACAATTTTAAGTCCAGGTCATAATCTGATCAGACAGACACTTCAGGAAGACCATTCTGGTGCCAATGGACTTTGTGGAGAAGATAGATTAGAAGAGGGTATGGATAACAGAACAGTTAGGAGATTAGTGAAACAGTTTTAAGATCAGAGATGGTGATCATTTAAAAAATAACAATGGGGAGAAAAATAAGAGGATCAAAGGAGGAAGAATTAGAATTCCATAAAAATTACAAGAAGGTAGAGGTGTAGGATCTAATTCTAAAAAAATTTCAGATTTGCCCCTAATCAGCATTATAGCCACTAGGCCTTGAAAAACATACCTTATTTGGGTACGGTAATCCATTATACTTTATAGCTGTATAGTAAGTGTATAAAAACAGTATAATATGCAAAAAAATATATAAAAAGGTAATATATTATATGTTCCAGCTGTATAAGTTTAAGTTCTGCAGAAAATCCTATACAACATAACCATCAACTGTTCCAAATGTAACTCACAATCAAAATGATCTTGAAGTTCAGATGTAAGCACAGAGGAATTTTATTCTTTCATGTTTTACATTTCTATAAATCAGTGGGTATGAATTTTAAAATTCAAATTTCTTTGTGTAAAAAGAGAGAAAGGATTTTTCACTGTTTGATACATTTAAATTACAAACAGAAAAAATGAATTAACAAACTTACGCTGAATATGAATGAACTGTTTTGGCTGTTTAAACTCTCCTTTGTACAAGCGATTGTAATAGTTGACGTTGCTCTCTGCCTCAGGAACTGGAATGACCATGCTCTCTTTTTTTTCTCTAAACACTTGCTGTGCCGAAATAGCTCGCTGTAAGTGATGTTCCTGGAAAATGTAAAGCAGGCAATGTAAGTTGTTTCAATAATGTCAATTCAATACAAAATTCTATTTAAAATTTATTTTATTTAATAATTGCAAAGTACTTTAATAATCAATTAAAAAACAGTAGTTCCTACACTACAGACCTTCAGAAAACATTGCCATTATTCTCCCTTAATACTTGTATACATACTGGTATCACTTTAAATGACTACAATTTTAATAAGCAGAATTAAGTATTCATAAAGCAGAATTTAACATCTCAATTACAAGAAAACGGATCCCTTGTTTGTTAAATTAATTGAGGTGCTTATCACCAATACCAGATAACACAAATAAAAGCAAATAACAGAAAAAGAATTTATATCAGATTCTAAGTATCTTCTGCGTTTATACACCTCGAACTTCAAAAGTACAAAATTCTCAATAACTCAAAGACAAGAGAAAATTATAATCAACAGACTATATTAGTATCATAGCAAGAAGCATTTTTTAACAAAGATGAAAAAATAGGTCTTATAATATACATCCAGATTCTAGTAACTTCTCATTACCTCACCACTTAACAGATACTCTCTCTCTGACCCACTATGAATAATTTCCAACAAAGCACCTTTACTGTTTGGAATGTAAACTAGGCCATGCAGGATCCCCTTCATATTCAAAGGTTAAAATCACTCAATGACTTACAAGACTTTACATCTGTCTGACCTTATCTCATACTTCTCTCCTCCCAAACTTTATTCTAGCCGCACTGCCTCCTCTCTTTAAGGTTCCTAAATATTTAAACGGATTGCTTCAGAAATTCCTCAAATCTCATCTGGCTACCCTGCATTGCATAAATTAAGATTTATATATCAGAAGCCATCATTTCAACATTTTTCAGAGCACCTGGTAGACACCAGATACTATTCCTGTCACTGAGAATTATGAGTGAATGAGACAGAGACAGACTTCGCCATTAAAGAACCTAGCTAGTGGAAGATAGATTATCTAAGTATGCAATCATGTCTGAGCTTGACAACCATGTCTCTTCACTATTGGTCAAACCACTCATTCTGGGAAAACAGATAAAGATGTCCAGTTCAGTTCAGTTCAGTTGCTCAGTCATGTCCGACTCTTTGTGACCCCATGAATCGCAGCACGCCAGGCCTCTCTGTCCATCACCAACTCCGGGAGTCCACTCAAACTCACGTCCATCGAGTCGGTGATGCCATCTAGCCATCTCATCCTCTGTTGTCCCCTTCTCCTCCTGCCCCCAATCCCTCCCAGCATCAGAGTCTTTTCCAATGAGTCAACTCTTCACATGAGGTGGCCAAAGTACTGGAGTTTCAGCTTTAGCATCATTCCTTCCAAAGAACACCCAGGACTGACCTCCTTCACGATGGACTGGTTGGATCTCCTTGCAGTCCAAGGGACTCTCAAGAGTCTTCTCCAACACCACAGTTCAAAAGCATCAATTCTTCGGCGCTCAGCATTCTTCACAGTCCAACTCTCACATGCATACATGACCAATGGAAAAACCATAGCCTTGACTAGATGGACCTTTGTTGGCAAAGTAATGTCTCTACTTTTGAATATGCTATCTAGGTTGGTCATAACTTTCCTTCCAAGGAGTAAGCGTCTTTTAATTTCATGGCTGCAATCACCATCTGTAGTGATTTTGGAGCCCCAAAAAATAAAGTCTGACACTGTTTACACTGTTTCCCCATCTATTTCCCATGAAGTGATGGGACCAGATGCCATGATCTTCATTTTCTGAATGTTGAGCTTTAAACCAACGTTTTCACTCTCCTCTTTCACTTTCATCAAGAGGCTTTTGAGTTCCTCTTCACTTTCTACCATAAGGGTGGTGTCACCTGCATATCTGAGGTTATTGATATTTCTCCCAG
>NW_011494711.1:3579315-3592809 GCF_000754665.1 Bison bison bison | reverse complement strand
TCTGAGGTTATTGATATTTCTCCCAGCAATCCTGATTCCAGCTTGTGCTTCTTCCAGCCCAGCGTTTCTCATGATGTACTCTGCATATAAGTTAAATAAGCAGGGTGACAATATACAGACTTGACGTACTCCTTTCCCTATTTGGAACCAGTCTGTTGTTCCATGTCTAGTTCTAACTGTTGCTTCCTGACCTGCATACAGATTTCTCAAGAGGCAGGTCAGGTGGTCTGGTGTTCCCATCTCTTTCAGAATTTTCCAGTTTCTTGTGATCCACACAGTTAAAGGCTTTGGCATAGTCAATAATGCAGAAATACATGCTTTTCTGGAACTCTCTTGGTTTTTCGGTGATCCAGCTGATGTTGGCAATTTGATCTCTGGTTCCTCTGCCTTTTCTAAAACCAGCTTGAACATCTGGAAGTTGACGGTTCACATACTGCTGAAGATGTCCAAAGGCAGTAAAATATAAACTAAGAGTTTTAGGATCAATAGCAATTTAGCAAGGCAAAAGAGGAAAAGAAGAAACAATCCAGGCACAGGGAACAGACTATCCAAAATGGACTAGAGCCCAGAGACATTCAGAAAAAGGCAACCAGCTGAACCAAGGGACAGGACAGCTTCTTCACCTTCAGAAAATGTTTTTTTTCATAGGACAGAATCCCAAGCTGAAGCACTAAGTATACTTTTCATACAAATATTACTATCAATTTAGTTATTTGGAGTAAATACTTTTGAGTTGACTAAGAACTTTTGAGGGGATCAAACACACAAACAACATCAAGAAACTAGAAAGCCAGGCCTTGAATGAGGCCAGCAATTTATAGCATTAATTAAGCCTGTATTTTCCTATTGAAGGTGAAAGTTGCTCAGTTGTGTCCAACTGTTTGTGACCCCATAAACTGTAGCCCACCAGGCTCCTCTTGGCTGGGATTCTCCAGGCAAGAAGACTGGAATGGGTAGCCCTTCCCTTCTCCAGAGGATCTTTCCAACCCAGGGATCAAACCTGGGTCTCTCACACTGCAGGCAGATTCTTCACCGTCTGAGCCACCTGGGAAGCTCTATTTTCTATTACCTTGATGATATTTCACCTCTCCTGGTTAAAAAAAGTGATACAGTATGCAATGTCACCCTGCACTGATGTAATATTTTATAGTTCTCAAAGTACACCCACAATCACATGCCTATTAGCTCCTTACAATCTTGGGACACAAGGGTAGATATTATTTTCCATTTTTATAAATGGCATTCAAGAAACAAGTGACTTACTCTTAGCAAATAGTAATGATATATAAGAGAGAGAAATTTCAGGACTCTGATTCCAATGTTTCTTGACTATTTCACCCTTACTAGGAAAGTCTAATAAAGATTACAAAACAGGTTCTTATAATGCTAATAAATCTACAGACACAGGTAACAAAAACAGTACGCACTTTTTTTTTTTTTGAAGAGATTCTTTTGATGTATATTTGACTTTGTCCTAAATACATTTTTAGGTATAATCTAATTTTTGAAATACATCTTTAATAGATTAAGATTTAACATTAATTTTACAAATGAAAAATTTAAAAACAGATCATGGATGACTCCCTTCTTAATGCAGCAGACAGATGACAGATGCAGCCAGAAATTTAAGGAGCTAGACCATGACATACTCCCCCATTTACAAACTAAATTTAGTTCTATAAATAAATTTTCAGCTACCATTTCCTTCCCCAGATTATTAGTCTATCTGTAAAAAAAAAAAAAAAAAAATCAGAAAAAACAATGACAAGGCTTCTTGAGGACTGTTTCATATAATAGTTATAATCAGTGGCAAACACACACAAAAGCCTGAAAGTAGGTATCAGAGTTTTGATTTGTCATTGTATTGGCGGGGAAGAGGTTGACAGGAATAATGCTGTTCTTGTTACATGCTGCATTATACATGGGTGATGTTACCTAATTTTTAATAACAACTAAAAACCAAGTACTACTTAATTTCCTTTATGAAAGCATGCCTTTGACCTACCAACTCCACAAATGGAATTCTTCAAAAGGCAACCAACAAATGGGCAACACTGACTAAATGAAAATGCTCACCATGGCACTGTTTCTAACACCAAAAAAAAAGTCTAAATAGCAATAAATACATAATTAGTATATAAATTGTTATATTATATCCATAAACTAGAACTCTTAGATAATAGTAGAAAACAACATAACACAGACCTCTAGTGACCTTAAAAAAAGCCTGGAAGAATACACAATAGAACATTCCACAAAATGCTATTCCTTCTGTGTGCCTTTTGCGGTTTCAGAATTTTCTATACATTAATTTTCTATAAATCTATATTACTTTTGTAAACTAAAAAAAAAAAAGATATAAAAAGGTTTAACATCTTAAATGAAGGAACTCTCTACCAAAAACACAAAATCACTTCTCATGGTACTTTGACATTCTGAAATATCCTTTTACACCTATCTATTACATACCTAAACATTTTTTGGGTTTTCCTAGAAAAATTTTGTTGTTGTTGAGTCACTAAGTCGTTTCCTACTCTTTGAGATCCCATGAATTACAACACACCAGACTCCTCTGTCTCCTACACTGTCTCCCAGGGTTTGCTCAAATTCAGGTCCATTGAGTCAGTGATCCTATCTAACATCTCATCCACTGCTGGCCCCTTCTCCTTTTGCCTTCAATCTTTCCCAGCAACAGGGTCTTTTCCCAATAAGTCAGCTCTTCATATCGGGTGGCCAAAGTATTGAAGCTTCAGCATCAGTCCTTCCAATGAATATTCAGGGTTGATTTCTTTTAGGATCGACTGGTTGGATCTTCTTGCAGTTCAAGGAACTCAAGAGTCTTCTCCAGCACAATATGAAAGCATCAATTATTAAGAAAAGTATAAAGTATATAATTTCTCTACACTTTATACTCTTCTTAGTAACACATGAGATTATATGGTAAGCCATTAAACACAAACTAAAAGATGCTATATAATTAATGATTTCTAGTCATGTGTAAGTACCAAGCACAATTCCACAAGGTACAAGGTAGAAATATTTTTCTTCTGGAGATGAGTAAACTAAGACTCTGTGATTTCTATGACAGAAATTAGCAGGACTGAAATTTGAATCATTGTATGTCTCTTTTCCATCTTGTCAAGCTCATACCCCAATATGCAGGCTAGGTTTCAGAATCCATCAAATTAGACTGCATACAAAGTTAAACATTCATTGCTATTTTAAAAATTTACATCCAAAATTTCCAACTAAATATAGCTGATTGAGTAACTACAATTATCTACTCTACCTCATTGTAATTATAAACTTACTAGTAAAGGACTAAAAAACTTAAGCCACAATGACAAACTGAATTACAGATGAACCATCAGCACAAAACAGAGTGTAGCAAGATTCCTGGAGATCAAAATCAAAAGAGCAAGTTTCAAATACTTACAGAGAAGAAAAAAAAAATTTAAACTGAGCCCATTTCACTTGTCCTGCAGAAAACAAAATTATGGGGAGCTAGAAAGAGCCAGAATGAGACAAACTATTCTTTGCCTACTCCTCAAAAGCAGATCATTCCACACAGCCTACACTGACAGAAGAGGGCACTACTAAACTAAGAATGTTGTGAACTACCCCAAATACACAAAAAACTAACATGGGAGAAGGACGCAAAAGACTCAGGAAAAAAATGGGAAGAGTTGATTGAACGCAAAAACAAAGAAAAAGACAATTACCTCAGAAATGAAAACTAAAATTATGAGAAGCCTAGTGTAAAATATACTCAAAGACTTAAGTGTGCTTTATATAGGATGTCAAATAACCAAGTGAATAGGAATAAAGTGAAGAAAGAAGTAAAATGAGTAAGAAAGATGACAGAATATAAAAACAGGCAAAGAAGAAACGACATTCATATAAGTGGAGTCCTTGAAGAAAAAACAAAACAAAAAAGAGAAAATGCAATAGAACTAGTAGTTAAGATAAAATATATGAATCTATTTATCAAAAAAAGCCCAAGAGGGAGCAAGATGGAACACAAAAACTAGCATCACCAGACAGGATCTGATACTGCTTCAGGCAATCAGGAGAAAACACTCAGCTCACAGCTCTTCCTTGGGAAGGAAACAGAAGAGTAGAACGTGGGTCTAAAATTTCAGCTTTTGGGGGAGTTGCCCCAGGGACTATCTTCCTTCTCACTTAACTCAGAAGGCTAACTGAGCCAACATTCTTTGGATGCCTAGGTGCTGTGGAGAACAAAAAAGAACTTAAGAGGCTTGTTTCAACATCAGAAAACTTGCAGTAACACTGACAAACACCAGAGGGAGCAAAACATTACAACAAGCTCCTAATAGAAAATCCAGGGAACCCCTCTAACTAGGAAATTATGTGAAGGTGCCCAGGGAAGATGCATCTCCAGAAAAGGTTTGAGGGCTTCAAGACTCCCTACCTGGGTTGATTGCTAAAGCTCTTACCCTGTATGAAGCCAGTTCATAAAGACTAGGAGTTACAGTTCAAACACACAAATTATAACAATAGAAAAAAACAAGGCGGTGTATGAAAACACGAGGCAGGGGGCAACTGGACAATCAAAAAAAAAAAAAAATCTACAGAAACTGATCCTAAAGAAATAAGAGATTGGTGAATTATCTGACAATAAAAGTTTAAAGTAATCATATTAATAAAGTTCAATGCACTAAAAGAACACAGACGAACTAAATCAGGAAAAACAATGTATGAACATATCAAGAAAGAGATGGAAAACATTAAAAACACACACACAGAAAACATTAAAAAAAAAACAAAAAACCCAAATGGAAAATCTGGACCTGAAGGTTACAATAAATGAATGGGTGGGGGTGGGAATCAACCTAGTAACAGCAGACTTGATTAAGCAGAAGAATTAATGGACTCAAAGGGAAAGAAATGAATGAATAAAACCTAAGAAACTGATGACACCACCAACATATCAAGACACACATATGGAAGCCCTAAAAGGAGGAAAAAGGAGCAGGAAGTTTATAGGAAGAAACAAATGGTCCCAAACTTACCAAATCCAAAACGAAGGACATCCAAATTCAAAATGCTCAAAAGAAGACAACTAGGATGAACTAAAAAAAAGCCTACACTAAGACATATAACCAAAGGGTCAAAAGTTAAAGACAGACAGAGTCCAAAAGGCAGCAAGAGAAAAAGCAAATCATCAGGTACAAGGGAGCATCCACAAGATGATCAGCAGTTACTCATCAAAAACATTACAGGCCTTGGACTTCCCTAGTGGTAGAGCGGTTAAGAATCTGCCTGCCAATGCAGAGACACAGGTTCCATCCCTGGCCTGGGAAGACTCCCCGTGTTGCGGGGCAGCTAAGTCCCTGGCCACAACTACTGAGCCCACACACACCGCAACTACTGAAGCCCGCATGCGCTTGAGCCTGTGAAGAACTACTGAGACTACTCACCACAACTGCTGAAGCCTGGTGCTCTCTAACAAGAGAAGCCACCGTAAAAAGCAGTCTGCACACTGCAACTAGATTGTAGCCCCACTCACCACAACCAGAGAAAGCCTGAGCACAGCAACAAAGATTCAGTGCACCCAAAACTAACGAATTTTTTAAAATTTAGAAGGAGAAACATTATAATCCAGAAAGTAGTGGATGATATATTCAAAGCACTGAAACAAACAAAAAACCTGCCGACCACAATACTATATCTGGAAAAACTGCCCTTCAAAACTCAAAGAAATAAAGACCTAACAAGATAAACAAAGGCTGAAAGAGTTAATCACCAGTGAATCTGTATTTTATAAGAATTGCTACAGAGAGTCCTTCAAGTTGAAGCAAAAACACTAATTAGACAGTACATAGAACCACTGAAAAACAGAAAATTCTACAGTAAAGGTAAATATATAGACAAATACAGAATCTTGTAATACTGTAATGGTGATGCATAAGTCACTTTTAATTCTGGTATAGAATTTAAAAGATAAAAAACACAAAAATAATTAAATACAAAACTATGTCAATGGACACACCATATCAAGTACCTTTTACAACCACCATCTTTTCCAATTAAACTAGAAATCAACAGCAAAAGAAAACTTGGAAAATTTTAATATGCAGAAACCAAACAACATATTTTTTGACAATCAATGGGTCAAAGGAAAAAATGACAAAGGAATTTAGAAAATAGACAAATGAAAATACAATATAACAAAAACTTAGGGATGCAGCAAAAGCAATATTAAGAAAGAAGGTTATAGCAATAAATTCCTGCTGCTGCTGCTAAGTTGCTTCAGTCGTGTCCAACTCTGTGTGACCCCATAGCTGGCAGCCCACCAGGCTCCCCTGTCCCTGGGATTCTCCAGGCAAGAATACTGGAGTGGGTTGCCATTTCCTTCTCCAATGCATGAAAGTGGAAAGTGAAAGTGAAGTCACTCAGTGGTGTTTGACTCTTAGCGACCCCATGGACTGCAGCCTACCAGGCTCCTCTGCCCGTGGGATTTTCCAGGCAAGAGTACTGGAGTGGGGTGCCATTGCCTTCTCCGAATAAATTCCTACCTACATTAAAAAAGAATAGATCTGGAGTCAACCTAACTTTACACCGCAAGGAACTAGGAACAGAACAAACAAAACCCAAAGTTAGCTTAAGGAAAGAAATAATAAATTAGATTGGAGTAGAAATAAATGAAAATGAGAACAGAGAAATTTTTTAAAAAACACCAACAAAACTAAAAGTTCCTTGAAGAGATCAACAAAATTGACAAACCCTTACTTAGCTACATGATGGAGGAGCAAATGACAACCCACTCTGGTACTCTTGCCTGGAAAATCCCATGGATGGAAAAGCCAGGTAGGCTACAGTTCATGGGGTCGCAAAGAGTCGGATAGGACTAAGCAACTTCATTTTTACTTTAGCTACATGAACTAAGAAAAAATCAAATACCAAAAATCAGAAACTCAGAGAAGATACATTAAAACTGATGCCCCTGAGGGAGGGGAGAGGGTGATCAAGAGACTACTATTAACAACTATATAACAAATTAACTAATCTAGAAGGAACATAAATTTCTAAAAATATACAATCTACAAAAGCTAAATCATGAAAAAATTAAACACATGAACTACAGAAATGATACTGAATCTACTGAATCATTAAACAAACAACTCTCAACAAAGAAAAGCTCATCACCAGATGGCTTCACTACTAGAGAATTCTACTAACATTTAAAGACTTCAATCCTTCTCAAAATCTAAAAATAACTGAAGAGAGGAGAAAACTTTCAAACTCATGAGTCCAGTATTAGCCTGAAACCAAAATCAGACAGATACTACTTGGGGGGTGGGGATGTGCAAATGGGTAAAGGTAGTCAATAGGTACAAAATTCCAGTTATAAGTTTAACAAGTCCTGAGAGTGTAATGTACAGCATAGTGACTACAGTTAATAACACAGTACTACATATATGAAAGCTGCTGGGACAGTACATCTTAAAGTCCTCCTCACAAGGGAAAAATAAATTAGTAACTATGTGAGGTGACAAATGTTAACTAAACCTACTGTGGTAATCATTTCACAACATACACATACATCAAGTCATTATGCTGTACACTTTAATACAATGTCATGTGTCAATCTTATCTCAATAAAACCAGAAGGGGGAAGGCAGAGGAACCCTACAAGTAAAACAAAACAAAACAAAAAAACAAAAAACCCTACACACCAATATTGCTGATGAATAACAATGCAGAAGTCCTCAACGAAACACTAGTAAACCAAATTCAACAACAGATGAAGATGATTATACATCATGACCAAGTGGGATTTATTTCTGGAATGCAAGAATGCTCAATGTATGAAAATTAGTCAATGTAATACACATAAGAGAATGAAGGACAAAAATCACATGATTATTTCAACTGACACACTGAAAAAAATCCAAACTCTTTCATGATACTAACACTCAAGAAACTAGGAACAGAAAGAAATCCTCGCAAGCCCACAGCTAACAATATACTCAATGGTGAAAAACTGAAAGCTGTTCCTTTAAATCAGGAAGAAAACAAGCAGGCCTGCTTTTGCCAGTTCTATTCAACACAGTACTTGAAGTCTTAGGAAGAGCAATTATCAAGAAAAAGAAATACCAAATTGGAAAGGAAGAAGTAAAAATATCTTTGCTCACAGATATGATCTTTTATGTGTTGTTCAGTCACTAAGTTGTGTCCAATTCTTTGCGAATCCATGGACTGCAGCAGGTCAGGCTTCCCTGTCCTTCACCATCTCTCAGAGCTTGCTCAAACTCATGTCACTGAGTCAGCGATGCCATCTAACCATCTCATCCTCTGTTGCCTTCTTCTCCTTCTGCCCTCAGTCTTTCCCAGCATAACGGTCTTTTCCAATTAGCTGGCTCTTAACATCAGGTGGCCAGAGAACCGGAGCTTCAGCTTCAACATCAATCCATCCAACAAACATTCAGGGTTGATTTCCTATAGTATTGACTGGTTTGATCTCCTCGCAGTGTTATTTACAATAACCAAGTGGTAGAAGCAACCCAAGTGTTTACTGACAGATGAATGCATAAACAAAATGTGGTATATACATATGATGGAATATTAGTCAGTCTTAAAAAGGAGGACAATTCTGACACATGCTACAACATGCGTGAATCTTGAGGATATTATAAGTGGAATAAGCTAGTTACAAAAGCACAAATACTACACTGCTTATATGAGGTCTAAATAAAGTAGTCCAATTCTTAGAAAGAGTGGTTGTTGTCAGGGGCTGGGAGAGGAGAAAAAGGAAGCTGTTGTTCAATGGGTATAGAGTTTCAGTTTTCCAAGAAAAGTGCTAGATATGTTACATAACACTATGCATGCAGCTAACACTACTCTACACCTAAATATGAGTAAGATATTACACTTTAAAACACTCACCAAATACCTGGCCAAAGTAATACAAAACAACAGACTCTGGCATATATTTGAATAAAACTATATCAAAAATAATGAAAAAATCTTCAAAGCAAACAATAATAGTTAACAATAACATATAACTTAAACGGCCAAAAGAATCAGATGAATATCAGATTTTAAAATTAACATATAAAGCAAAGAATCAATAAGGCAGCATTTCCAGAAACCTCAATGAACATAAAGTATGAATCACAAATTTTATATCCAGCTAAGTTATCTTTCAAGTATCAAAGCTATACAAAGTACTCAGGGACTTTAATAGGGGACTTTTGAGAAATCTACTAGAATAGCACTGTTCAGAATATAATGGGAACTACATATGTGAGCCACACATTTAAATCTTCCAGTAGTCACAGTAAAAAGAGCAGAAACAGGATGAAATTAATTTTAATATCTTATTTAAGTCAATATAAATAACCAAAAATTATCATTTCAACATGGAATCAATATAAAAAGGTATAGAGATATTTTACATTTTTTTCTTTCATACCAAGCCTATAAAACCTGTATGTAACACATGTGTTTTATATGTATAGAACATCTCAGTTCAGCATATTTCAAATGCTCAACAGCCACAAATGACTAGTATAGGCCATCTTCATCTTGGGTTCCATCTAACCAAGATATCAATGGAAAACTTCAGCAAAATTACACACACACACACACACACGCACTTTATTCATGTATCTCAAAGATGGGAAAAAGGCTAGAGGATTAATGTACAAACATTTGCACACTAAAGTGGAAATATGCAACTAAAAATGGGAGAAGGAAAAAAAGATTGGAGAAAAATTTTAACAACTAGCCAATATAACATAGGAGAAGGCAATGGCACCCCATTCCAGGTCTCTTGCCTGGAAAATCCCATTGACGGAGGAGCTTGGTGGGCTTCAGTCCATGGGGTCGCGAAGAGTCGGACACGACTGAGCAACTTCACTTTTACTTTTCACTTCCACGCATTGGAGAAGGAAATGGCAACCCACTCCAGTGTTCTTGCCTGGAGAATCCCAGGGACAGCAGAGCCTGGTGGGCTGCCATCTATGGGGTGGCACAGAGTTGGACACGACTGAAGTGACTTAGCAGCAGCAATATAACATAATACAAAGAATTAAATGTTATGCAAGAGTTGGGATCAAACATATTCAGCCATATCAATAAATATGAATGGACTTATAACATCTATGAAAACAAAAAGATTTTCAATTTGTCTCATAACTCTAAACTCAATTATATGCTTATACAAGAAATATCCTACCCATCATCACCCCAAAAGGTGGTCAGAAAGAATAAAAGGAATGGATATAAAGTTTATAGGTGATAGAAGACAGTAAGAAAGGCAAACCCATCCTAGTATCAGACAAGTAGAATTCAAGCCAAAGGGTATTAAGCATGACCCCAAATCCACAATTCATAACAAAGATTTTGATTCCTTTACACATGTATATCGATATATCAATAATAATTTATGATCAAATAATAATTTTATGAAGCAAAAACTACAAATAGGGAAGGACTGATAAAGATACACTAATAACTTTAAAAGACCACTCAGCACAAGGCAAATCAAGTGGTCAAAAAGCAAGCAAGGACCTAAGTAACCAAATAAGGTAAATCTTATTTGTCAAACTTTACACCCAATGCCCCTTAATGTTAAGTCTTCATGGAAATTTCACAAAATTGATCATATATTAGCTAAGAATTACAAATTATGGATGGAGTAGAAGGGATAAGAAGAGAGAGACATTTCTCTGAGGATATAGTCTTTAACAGTTGTGAATTTTAGAACCCTGTTAATGTTTCACATACTCTAAAACTAATTAAAATTAATGATGATGCAAAGAGAATCTAAATTAGAACTCAAAAAGAAACAACAAACAAACCTCATTTATTAGAAATGAATATTCATGTCTACAATAAAGGGGACTGGGAAAGAATGGAATTTAAGTTCCTTTCAAAAATAATGATTTAAAGCTCACTGGTAAAATTTAGACCATATATACTTCAAAGGATTGTTGTAATGACTACGTAAGTTAGTGAAGTGTTCAGAATAGTCCACAGCACACTGTCAAGGCTAAAAGTTTCTGATTTTTATTATAATATACCTCTAGGGTGCAACACTCAAAATAGTGAAATTCTAAGAACAAAATTTTAAAAAATCGAAATTTTGACAATTCAAAACCTTTTCTCAACACCCAAGAAAAAGATGTCCTCAATCTGATAAAGGGCAGGCAGTACAGTGGAAAACCTAGAGATAGTGTCATACTTAATGGTCAAAGACTGAATTCTTTTCCTCTAAGATCAAAAACGAGCCCCCAAAAGTCTGTTTTCCCTGAGTTTCTAGTCAGTGCAGTGAGGAAAGAAAAATAAATGGCATGCATATTGGGAGAAAAAAAAAAAAAGTAAAACTTTGTACATGATATGGGAGAGACAGAATCCAACGGTACCTCAAGAGAGCTATGTTTTAACTAAAAAATGAATCGTGGACTTCAAGTCAATATTTGTAACTCAATTGTATTTCTATTATCCTAGCAACTGAAAATGAAAATAAAAAGCTATTACCATTTAAAAGAGCATTTAACCACTAAATATTTAGGGACAGTAAATATGCCTATGCAAAACTTGCTTGTCAACATAAACAGAAACTTGCACTATGTTCATGAATTGGAAGGTTCAATACTGTTCAAAAAATTTACTAGTGTAAATTTCCCTCAAAACTGATTCACAGAGATATAATAATAGTCAACAAAAATCCCAATCAAAATCCCAACAGGCTTTTTTAACAGAAATGGACAAGCTGGTTCTAAAATTCATATGGAAAGGCAAAAGAAATGCAAAAATAATCTTGAAAAAAACCTGAAGATCTGATTACAAGCTACATTACAAAATATAAAGCTAAATTATTCAAAATCGCATGTTATCAGCATAAGAATGAACATATAAAGCAATGGAAAAGAAAGAAGTCTAAACACAGACCCCCCCACACTCATACACGTAATGAATTTTTAGACAAAGATGACCAATTAATGGGGGACCTGAATGGGGATAAGGAAAGTCTTGTTAACAAATTGTCTGGATGTCAGTTTGGGAAAAAATAACCCATACTGCTATCTCAACTTATGCACAAAAATTTATTCAAAGATAGGTCACAGACCGAAACACAAAGTCTAACTTGTAAAATACCTACGAGAACATATAAGAAAACCTTAGTAACCTTGGGTTTGGCAAAGATTTCTTAGGACATAAAACAGAACAAATTATATATGAAAGAACTGATAAACTGGACTTCCTCAAAATTAAAAAACTGTGCTATTCAAAATACATTCTTAAGAAAATGAAAAGACAAGCCAGACTGGAGGAAAAATTATTCACAGTAAGTATGTGAGAGGCCTTGTATGCAGAATATATAAAGAACTCTTGTAACTCAATAATAAGAAAAAACTCTATTGTTTTGTGAGAGTTTTTTGTGAGGCATATGTGATCTTAGTTTCCCAACCAGGGAGAACCCATGGCCCCTGCATTAGGAGCACGGAGTCTTAACCACTCGACAGCCAAGGAAGTCCTGAAAACAGCCCTATTTTTAAAGAAAATGAGCCGATAATTTAAAGAGATATTTCAAAAATAAGATGCAGGAATGACCAATAAGCACTTGAAAAGATGTTCAACATCCGTGTACCAGGAAAATGCAAAATAAAATCACAGTTTTGACTACGTACGCACAGAATGACTAAAATTAAGAAACTGGTAATAATATCAACTGCTGGTGGGAGCGTCAGATGATATCACCACGTTGTAAACTGTTGGGGAGTTTCTTATAAAAATACACTTAGCATGAGATCCAGCAATCTTACTTCTAAGTGTACACATGAAAAGTGAGATGCATGCCCACAATGAGAGAGTCAACTCCTAGGCAAGTTAATAAGAAGTCTGGGGTCCCCAAGAAGGAAAAAAGGGTCTGGGGCTCTTGAAGAGGAGACAGGGGTCTGGAATTCTCAAGGAGGAGCAAAGGACAAACAACTTTTTTTTTTCTCTACATTCCTTAGTCTTAGTAACAAAACGTTTTTTTCTTTAAGCCTGGAACTGATGATTACACAACAAACAACTCATTTTAAACTCAGTATTAAGGATTATGTGTGTGGCTTCCCTTGTAGCTCAGTTGGTAAAGAATCTGCCTGCAATGGGTCGGGAAGAGCCCCTGGAGAAGGAAATGGCAACACACTCCAGAATTCTTGCCTGGAGAATCCCATGGACAGAGGAGCCTGGCAGGCTACAGTCCATGGGGTCGCAAGAGTTGGACACGACTTAGAGACTAAACCACCACCAAGGATTATATAACAATAATGTATGTATCCTGCTTGACTGCAAATGGTGACTGCAGCCATGAAATTAAAAGATGCTTGCTCCTTGGAAGAAAACTTATGATCAACCTAGACAGCATAATAAAAAGCAGAGACATTACTTTGCCAACAAAGGTCCGTCTAGCCAAAGCTATGGTTTTTCCAGTAGTCATGTGTGGATGTGAGAGTTGGACTATAAAAAAAGCTGAGC
>NW_011494711.1:3569052-3579215 GCF_000754665.1 Bison bison bison | reverse complement strand
CTTGAAGCTCAACATTCAGAAAATTAAGATCATGGCATCCAGTCCCATCACTTCATGGCAAATAGATGGGGAAACAGTAGAAACAGTGGCTGACTTTATTTTTCTAGGCTCCAAAATCACTGCAAATGGTGACTGCAGCCATGAAATTAAAAGATGCTTGCTCCTTGGAAGAAAACTTATGATCAACCTAGACAGCATAATAAAAAGCAGAGACATTACTTTGCCAACAAAGGTCCGTCTAGCCAAAGCTATGGTTTTTCCAGTAGTCATGTGTGGATGTGAGAGTTGGACTATAAAAAAAGCTGAGCACCGAGGGATTGATGCTTTTGAACCGTGGTGTTGGAGAAGACTCTTGAGAGTCCCTTGGACTGCAAGGAGATCCAACCAGTCCATCCTAAAGGAAATCAGTCCTGAATATTCATTGGGAGGACTGATGCTGAAGCTGAAACTCCAACACTTTGGTCACCTGATGCAAAGAACTGACTCATTTCAAATGACCTGGATGCTGGGAAAGACTGGAAGGCTGGAGGAGAAGGGGAGGACAGAGGATGAGATGGTTGGATGGCATCACTGACTCAATGGACAAGAGTTTGAGCAAGCTCCAGAGGTTGGTGACGGACAGGGAAGCCTGGCATGCTGGAGTCCACCAGGTCGCAAAGAGTCGGACATGACTGAGAAACTGAACTGAACTGATCCTGCTTGAGGACAGTTTCTCCTTCCTGAAAACCTTCTGGCTAATCCTGTTATCTTAAAATATAAATTACGGGAGTGGGTCTAGTAATATCTTTACAACCTTGAGACAGTCTTTCAGTTTATTGTAATAACTAAAAAAGTATATAGCTCCCTTGCTTAGAGAAGTGAGGGAGGCACTCTCCGTCCCCCTTCTGATGTCTGTGTCAGAAGCTTTCTCTGTCCCTTTTCTTACTTTAATAAAACTCTGCTACACAAAAGCTCTTGAGTGATCAAGCCAGGTCCCTGGTCCCAAGGCTAAATCATCTTCTTCGGAGATGATGAATCCAACATCGTTTGCTGTAAGCAATCATCTTGGGGGCTCGTCCAGGATCTTCAGGACAAGGTAAGAACATTTAGAGCTCCAGTCTCTGCTTTCTCAGTACAAACATTTTCCGCTTTACTTTACTAACTCTATGGTGTGCTTGTGTGAATGAATGACATGCCTTGCAAGAAGCAAGTGATGAGCCCTGCTCTATGGTCTTGCGGTGCCTTGTAATGACTGAAGGCAGCCCCAAAAAGAGGAGCCTTGTTGGGGGTTTATACCGACCTGCCAATGCCAAGAGACACCCAAGGTCCCTGCTAGCGGAGCGACCAGAGATGGGCAGAGCATGTGGACCGGACTTTCCTTTCTCAGTCACCTTTTCCTGGTTCCTTTGACCATTTCGTAATTGCATGTGGAATTAGAACTACTAACCTAATCTGTCAGATCATAGACTTTAAATTTAGGGAATTGTGATCCATGCTGTTACTATTTACTTTTACTTAGACCTCAAGTATGGAAGTGCCTAGCCTTGCTAGGAGCTGGAAGTTACAAGAGCACGTTTGGGAGACAGGCAGCGTTCTAGCTCCAGGAACGTCTCTCAGGCTAGAGGTCACTCTCTTGGCTGCCTGCCTCAGGGGCCACCAACCTGAAAGTGAATCTTTGTCATGGCTGTGCCTCCGATCTATGTGGACAGAAGCACTGTGTTTTTTGAGGACACAGATAGGGAACTGCAGGATCTGGTCAGATTGGAAGTGTAATGGGCTTCTTCACTTGGTAGTGCTGTTAATGCATCAGAAGAGGCTCTCTGGCAGCTTTTGTCTCAACTCCTTAGATATTCTTTTTGTGGAATCTTTGGAAATAAACTGGAGGATTGGTCCTAGTAGCTTGAGGACAAAAATCACTTTTTCCTCGCTGGCCAACCCTTTTGCTATCATATATATTGGCGTGGTGACACTCAGAAGGGACATCTTGGTTGTCGTTTATCCCGTTATGATTCACCATTTCTACTGTGGTCAGGACTGTACTCAGGAATGTGCACAGGCACATGTAAGATGGATGCTTCCCCTAGTAGTCCTGGCTTGGGAAACATTCTGGGAAAACTACTCTGCTCCACCCCGGGTGGCATCAGAGGAAAAGGGCAAATCAAAGACAGGTCTTGGTGGTATGGAACTAAGTCAATTTGAGATGCCATCAGGTCTACCCCCAGCTTATTGCCACCCCGCCTTGGTGGTAGAACCAGGAGGGACAAGTTTGGTGCCTGTGTCAGTAAGGGACAGACCAAGTCCGACCAGGGAAGGAAGGTGGAAAGTCTGTCTATACCCCCATCTAGAGCAGGGAGGAATGCCTCCGGTGGAAAGAAGCCACAGCTGTGGATCCTGCTTTTTTCTCTTACAGATAGGAGCTAACCAGTTCAGAACCACTCCTTTAAAATGTATTTTTAAAAAACTGGGACAAGTTTGATCGCCAGAATTTAAAAAGACATGCCTGATCGTCTTCTGTGATACTGAATGGCCACAGTATCCTTTGGAACATGGGGAACACTGATTGGTTGAAGGGTCTCAATTATAATACTGTTTTACAATTAGACCAGTTCTGCAGAAAACAAGAAAAATGGGTAGAAGTACCATATATATTGCTCTTTATCTCTCTGCAAGACATGCCAGACTTATGTCCTAAGGGTACAGATCTGGATGTGTAACCTTCAGCTCCCTCCTGTCCTCTACTTTCCCCCTGTATGTAGGGCTCCCAACTGATCAGGCTGAGGATCAGGGCACCTTCCAGAAGGGGTTACCTCAGTCTCGGTAGAATTTCAAACAGTCCCAATTGTGGTCAAGACTATTTACAGGATCCAAAAGCTACATAGAAGCCTTTATGGGACTAACTTTACTGTATCTATGATTCAACGGATATTGGCAATTTGATCTCTGGTTCCTCTGCCTTTTTCTCAATCCAGCTTGAACTGTATGAAACATACTGTATGGTTTCTTTTATATGAAGTTTGAAAACAGGAGAAATGAATCTATAGCGGTTGAAATCAGATCAGCAGCTGCCTGAAAATATGATGGAAGTTATGACTGCAAGTAGGTTAAATGGAACTTCCATGGGGAATAAAAATGTTCTATTCCTGTTTGGAGTGGTGGTTATACAGGTATCTTAATGCTTTATTCCCTGATAGGGGATTCTGCACTTCCACTGGGGGAGGGATATTGATCCCTCATGGGGGAACCAAAATCCCACATGGCCTGTGCTGTGGGCTTCCATGGTGGCTCAGACAGTAAAAAATTCACCTGCAATGCTAGAGACCCAGGTTTGATCTCTGAGCCAGGAAGATCCCCTGAAGGAGGGAACGGCTACCCACTCCAGTATTCTTGCCTGGAGAATCACAAGGACTGAGGAGCCTGGTGGGCTACAACCCATGGGGTCCCAAAGAATTGGACACAACTGGGTGACTAATACTTTGACTTTCACTTGGCATGCACTGAAGCCAAATAAATAAATGAATGCTTTACACTGTATGCAAGTTATACTTCAATTAAAGTTGATTTTTAAAATCTAGAAAAAAATAACTTCTGATGTAAACAAAGAATTAATGTATACAAAACCTGCTGGTAAAGCAATTATTCACAATGATGCTAAAACTGTGACGAATAAAACAGACACTTTCAAGAATGAGTGCTAGTGAATGTGTTGAAGTGCAAGTTGGTATGTTCTGGAGAACAGTTTGGTAATATGTTTCTAAGCCTTCAAAAACTTTCTAACAATTAATCTATTATTTACACAATAATTATAGTAAGTAAAACTGGAAACAACCGTATTATCTCCAGTACTGTTATAATTACAATATATCCATGATAATCTTCAGTTCAGTCGCTCAGTCGTGTCCGACTCTTTGCGACCCCATGAACCGCAGCACGCCAGGCCTCCCTGTCCATCACCAACTCCCGGAGTTCACTCAAACTCACGTCCATCGAGTCAGTGATACCATCCAGCCATCTCATCCTCTGTCGTCCCCTTCTCCTCCTGCCCCCAATCCCTCCCAGCATCAGAGTCTTTTCCAATGAGTCAACTCTTCGCATCAGGTGGCCAAAGTACAGGAGTTTCGGCTTTAGCATCATTCCTTCCAAAGAACACCCAGGACTGATCTCCTTCAGAATGGACTGGTTGGATCTCCTTGCAGTCCAAGGGACTCTCAAGAGTCTTCTCCAACACCACAGTTCAAAAGCATCAATTCTTCCGTGCTCAGCCTTCTTCACAGTCCAACTCTCACATCCATACATGACCACAGAAAAAACCATAGCCTTGACTAGACGAACCTTTGTTGGCAAAGTAATGTCTCTGCTTTTGAATATGCTATCTAGGTTGGTCATAACTTTCCTTCCAAGGAGTAAGCGTCTTTTAATTCGTGGCTGCAGTCACCATCTTATAATCTTACATACTGCCAATTAAAACTTCTTGAAAAATAGTTTAATGACATGTGAAAATACAAATTATGTAGAAATGGCACACAACAAAATCATATATTGAAGATAATCCCAAGTATAGTGAGGTAAATAGAATGACAGGTAAAAGCATGCATAAACAGAGAATTGAAAAGTAAAAATCAAAGCTGGAAAAAAATGTGCCAAAGTATTGGTAGTGAGACTATGAAAGTGAAAGTGAAGTTGCCCAGTTGTGTCCGACTCTTTGCGACCCCATAGACTGTAGCCTACCAGGTCCTCTGTCCATGGGATTTTCCAGGCAAGAGTGCTGGAGTGGATTGCCATTTCCTTCTCCAGGGGATCTTCTCAACCCAGGGCTCAAACCAGGGTCTCCTGCGTTGTAGACAGACGCTTTACCGTCTGAGCCACAGTTGGTCTCTATTTTCTTCTCTACATTTTCTACAATTTACTCAAAGAATATGTACTACAAAAAAGCAATCAGTGCTGATCCTTAAAACCACTTAAACTGACTCCTTCCATGATAAAGAAAGGATGAGATGGAAGAAGACAGAGAAAAAAAGTCTATATAAATCCTTATCCTATTATAATTAAACCTCCTTCTCTTCTAGTACTTTCTAAATCTGATTCTCCATCCTGGCAACAAATTAAAATCACCTGCTATGGGAGATAAAAGCGGCAGCAGAAACCAGTTAAAAGGTTTCAGCCGCTAACTTATACTCCAACAAAGATGAAACATGTACAGTGGGTATTATTCAGCTATAAGGATGAATAAAGTACTGATGTATGCCATAACATGGATGAACCTTTAAAACTGTATACTATGTAAAAGAAGTCAGATACAAAAAGCCATATACGATTCCATTTATAGAAAATGTTCAGAAATAGACAAATCCATAAAGAAAGTATCAGTTCACTTTAGTTGCTCAGTCATGTCCAACTCTTTGTGACTCCATGGACTGCAGCATGTCAGGCTTCCCTGTCCATCACAAACTCCCAGAGCTTGTTCAAACTCATGCCATTGAGTTGGTAATGTCATTCAACCACCTCATTCTCTGTCGTCCACTTCTCCTTCCACCTTCAATCTTGCCCACCATCAGGTCTTTTCCAATGAGTCAGTCCTTCGCATCAGGTGGCCAAAGTATTGGAGTTTCAGTTTCAACATCAGTCCTTCCAATGAACATTCAGGACTGATTTCCTTTAGGATTGAATGGATGGATCTCCTTGGAGTCCAAGGGACTCCCAAGAGTCTTCTCCAACACCACAGTTTAAAAGCATCAATTCTTTGGCACTCAGCTTTCTTTATAGTCCAACTCTTACATCCATACATGACTACTGGAAAAACCATAGCTTTGACTAGACGGACCTTTGTTGGAAAAGTAATGTCTCTGCTTTTTATTATGCCATCTAGGTTGGTCAAGCTTTTCTTCCAAGGAGCAAGCATCTTTTAATATGCTGTCTAGGTTGGTCATAGCTTTTCTTCCAAGGAGCAAGCGTCTTTTAATTTCATGGCTGTAGTCACCATCTACAGTGATTTGGGAGCCCAAGAAAATAAAGTCTGACACTGTTTCCATTGTTTCCCCATCTATTTGCCATGAAGTGATAGACTGGATGCCATGATCTTAATTTTTTGAATGTTGAATGTTAAGCCAACTTTTTCACTCTCCTTGTTCACTTTCATCAAGAGAGGCTCTTTAGTTCCTCTTCACTTCCTGCCATAAGGGTGGTGTCATCTGCATATATGAGGTTATTGATACTCCTCCTGGCAATCTTGATTCTACCTTGTGCTTCATCCAGCCCCACATTTTGCATGATGTACTCTGCATCTAAGTTAAGTAAGCAGGGTAACAATATACAGCCTTGACGTACTCCTTTCCCGATTTGGAACCAGTTATACAGTTAACTGGTTATTCAAATTTACAAATTTGTAAGAAGATATTTTGCTTTACCACATGCAAAAAAGGTGAAAAAAAGACATTTTTAGATGTACAAAATTTGAAAGTATTCATCACCAACAGACCTTCCCTACAAGATATGTTAATAGAAGTCTTTCAGGAAAAAGAAAAATGAACCAGATGAAAGTCTAAATTTAAGGGATATTAATAAAAAGCAAGAATAATGATAACCACAAGGGAAAATATACATCTTTTTCTTATGACTTAAAAGTATTTGAAAATAATTGGTTCTTTAAATACAAATAATAGCACATGGGCTGGACAAGGAGAAACAGAAGTACACTACTGTAAGGTTCTTACACTGTACATTAAGTAGTATATCAATCTGAAGGTGGCTGCTATTGTTCAGTGGCTCAGCTGTGTCCTACTTTTTGTGACCCCATGGACTGTAGCATGCCAGGCTTCCCTGTCCTTCACTATCTCCTTGAGTTTGCTCATGTGCATTGAGTCAATGATGCCATCCCACCATCTCATTCTCTGGAGCCCTCTTCTCCTCCTGCCCTTCCCAGCATCAGGGTCTTTTCCAATTAGTCAGCTCTTTGTATCAGGTGGCCAAAGTATGGAGTTCTTACACTGTATGTACATTAAGTGGTATAGCAGTCTGAAAGTAGACTGGAATAAAGATGTATACCCCAAATCAGACTTCTCAACTTTGGCACTACTGACATTCTGGGAAAGGTATTTCTTTGTTGTGGGAATTCTCCCTTGTGCTTTGTAGGATATTTACCAGCATCCCTGACCCAGAAGATGTCAGTAGCACCTCCTTGTTGTGAAAAATAAAAAATGTTTCTAGGAATTATCTAGTGTCCTCTGGGAAATAAGTCAGACCTCACTGAGAACTAAGTCCCTAAAGTAACAAAGACCTATAGATAATAAGCCAAGAATAGAAATAAAATGGAATTATAAAAAGTAATCCAAAAGAAGGCAAAGTAAGTAAAAAGAACAAAGAACAGACGAAACACACAGAAAACATTAAGATGAGAGAGCAAAACCTAATGGTATCAAAAATCACATTAAATCTCAGTAAACTAGGAAGTGAGAACTTCCTGAACTTGATAGAGTATCTACAAAAAAATTTACATCTAAGAAACTTGAAGCTTTCCCACTAAGGTCAGCTATAAGGCAAGGATGTCCCCTCTCACTACTTTGTTTCACCATCACACTGGAAGTTCTAGTGAATGCAACAAGACTCCTCCTAAAAAAGGAAATAAAAGATATACACACTGGGGAAAACAACATAAAACTGTCTTTGTTCACAGAACAAGTTGCTTTCCTATATACTACCCAATGAACAAGTGAAATGAAAACCACAAAATCACTTATATGAATAACAACCTAAATGAAACAGTTAGGTGTAAATCTAACAAAATGCATATTCTATCTCTGAGGGAAAACCACAAAATTCCAATGTACAGTATCAAATGAAATGAAATGAAAGTCACTGAGTTGTGTGTCCAACTCTTGCGACCCCACGGACTGCAGTCCACCAGACTCCTCTGTTCATGGGATTCTCCAGGCAAGGATGTACAATATCAAAGAACTAAATAAATGGATAGTCCATGTTCATTCATCAGGAGACAATATTGTCAAGATTTTCAATTCTTCCCAACTTGATCTATAATAGGTTCAACGTAATTCTAATCAAAATCAGCAAGTTAATTTTGTGGGTATTGACAAACTGATTCTTAATTTTATATGGAGTTAAAAAATTAGCAGACACAATACTGAAGGAGATGAACAAAAATTAGAGGGCTGACACTACGTGACTTCAAGACTATAATCAAGACAAGAGTGGTACTGGAGAAAGAGAAATAGATCAATGGAAGAAGACAGCCCAAAAATAGACCCACATAATTATAGTCAATAGATCTTTGACAGAAAAGGAAAGGCAATAAAGTGGAGTCAAGACAGTTTTCACTAAATGGTACTTGAACAACTGGACATCTACATGCAAAATAATATAGACACATCCTTAAGAAAACTTAACACAAAATGGGTAACAGACCTAAATGTAAAATTCAAAACTCTAAAACCCCTATTAAGATAACACAGGAGAAAACCTATATTACTTTGAGTATGGCAATTCTGTTTTAAATACCAAAGACACCACCCATGAAGCAAACAGTCATCTTCCCTCAGTATACAACAGGGATTGCTTCCAGGAGCCCTTGCATATATCAATATCCACAGATTTTCAAGCCCCACAGTCATCCTTCTGAAAACGATTTCAACAATATGACATTCTGGAACATGCAAAACAATGGAGACTGTGAAAAGATCAGTGGTTGAAGGGGAATGGAGGAGAGCAATAGACAGGTGGAGTACATAGTGAAAATACTCTTATGATACCGTAATGATGGATACATGTAAAAGAACGTTCAGACTATTGTACATCTGTACTCATTTCACATGCTAGCAAGGTAATGTTCAAAATCCTTCAAGTTAGGCTTCAAAATACAGAAACCAAGAACTTCCAGATGTACAAGTTGGATTTAGAAACTGCAGAGGAATCAAACTGCCAACATCCACTGGATCATAGAAAAAGCAAGAGAATTCCAGAAAAACATCTACTTCTGCTTCACTGACTATGCTAAAGCCTTTGACTGTGGATCACAACAAACTGTGGAAAATTCTGAAAGAGATGGGAATACCAGACCACCTTACCTGCCTCCTGAGAAACCAGTATGCAGGTCAGGAAGTGAAAAAGCTGGCTTAAAACTCAACATTCAAAAAACCAAGATCATGGCATCTGGTCCCATCACTTTGTGGAAAACAGATGGAGGGAAAAATGGAAAGAGTGGCAGATTTTATTTTCTTGGGCTCCAAAATCACTGCAGACAGTGATTGAAATTAAAAGCCATGAAATTAAAAGACACTTGCTCCTTGGAAGAAAAGCTATGACAAACCCAGACACCATATTTAAAAGCAGAGATGTCACCTTGCCAACAAAGGTCCATATAATCACAGTTGTGGTTTGCCCAGTAGTCATGTATGGATATGAGAGCTGGACCATAAAGAAATCTGAATGCCAATGAATTGATGCTTTCAAATTATGGTGCTGGAGAAGACTCTGCAGAGTCCCTTGGACTGCAAAGAGATCAAACCAGTCAATCCTAAAGGAAATCAACCATGAATATTCATTGGAAGGACTGATGCTGAAATTGAAGCTCCAATACTTTGGCCACCTGATGTGAAAAGCTGACTCAATGGAAAAGATCCTGATGCTGGGAAGGACTGAGGGCAAGAGGAGAAGGGGATGACAGAAGAGATGGTTGGATGGCATCATCAACTCAAGGGACATGAGTTTGAGCAAACTTGAAGTACTGCAGTCCAAGGGGTCGAAAAGAGTCGGACACAGTTGAGCAACTGAATAACATTACAACCCTACTCATCTATGTACCTAATAACAGAGCTTCAAGATGCATGAAACTAAAACTAAAACAACTTCAAGAAAAGATTAATCCACAATTAGAGATTTTAATACCATACATTCAATAATAAATAACAGTAGAGAGAAAGTCACCAAAGATGCAGGAGACTTCCCTGACATTTTACAGAATACTCCATCCAAAGGCAGTTTTATCTTTTCACAATTACAGGGAACATTTACCAAGATAGGATATATTCTAAACTACATTACAAAAAAATTACAAAAATTCAAATCACACAAACTATGCTCTAACAATGAAATTAAGTTAGAAACTGGTAACAGAATGATCTCTGTGAAACCACTCAGTATTTGGAAACTAAGCAACACTGTTCTAACTAACTCAGGGA
>NW_011494711.1:3554673-3568952 GCF_000754665.1 Bison bison bison | reverse complement strand
GAACAAAGAAGAAATCACATGGGAAATTAGAAAGCACCTTAAATAAATAAAAAATAAAATAAAACAGGTTGTGAGATGCTGCTGAAGTAGCACTCTGAAAGAAATTTATAGCTTCTAAACATTAAGAAGTTTCTCCTATCAATGATACTAGCTTCCAGCTTCAGTTCAGTTCAGTCGCTCAGTCATGTCCGACTCTTTGCAACCCCATGAATTGCAGCACGCCAGGCCTCCCTGTCCATTACCAACTCCCAGAGTTCACTCAAACTCACGTCCATCGACTCTAAGGTTCCACCTTAAGAACCTAGAAAAAGAACAAATTAAGGCCAAAGTAAACTGAAGAACGGAAATAAAGTGGAAATCAATGAAAAAAATAAGAGAAAAACTTAAAAAGCTGATTCTTCAACAAAATCACTTCTATATATAATAGAAGTGATTTTGATATACTTGATATACTTCTAGCCACATCAATGAAGGAAAAAGTGAGAAAACACAAATTACCAAAGTCACAAACTAGAGGGGAGATATCACTCTAGAGAATATTATTAACAAATTCATGCCAATAAACTAGTCAATCAGATAAAAAGGACAAATTGCTTAGAAGAAACAAACTACCGAAACTCATTCAGGAAGAAATACACAACCTGAATAATCTTATAGCTATTAAAGAAATTGCACTGTAGTTAGAAACCTTCAAACATAGAAAGCCCCAGGGACAGGTGGCTTCACTGGTAAATTCTACCAAATATGTGAAGAGGAAATAATATCAAGCCTACAAAAAGATTTCTAAGATACTCAAGTGAAAGGAGTATTCATTTTAAGAAGCCAGCGTCACTCTGATACCAAAATCAGAAAAAGACATTATAAGAAAACTACAAGTATTCCTTGTGAAAATATATGTAGTCATTCTAAGCAAAAATTGGCAAACTGAATCCAATAGTTTATTAAAAGAACAATATACGACCAAATGGGGTTTATCCCAGGAATGTAGCACTGGTTTACACTGAAAAAATCAATGTAATCACCATAATAAAAAAAAAAAGAAAGTAAGAAAAGCTATATGATCATCTTTGTACATAGAAAAACCATGACAAAATTCAACATCCACTCCAAAAATTCTCAGAAAATTGAAAATAAAATAATTTCTTCTAATGGATCAAAGGCATCTACTGAAAAACCCCATTATTATTTAACTGAAATATGAATACTTCTTCCTTAAAAGTATGAAGACAGAGATCTCTGCTCTCAACACCTCTATTCAATATCATACTGGAGGTTTGACCAGTGTAACCACCAGACAGGAGGGAAGGACAGAGGCAGGCAGGCAGGCAGAAAGATGGAGTGAGCAAGTACCCAGACTAGGAAAAGAAGTAAAACTGCCTTTATTCCCAGATGCATCTGATCTTCTAAGTAGGAAATCCAAGGGAATTTATGAACAAACCTTCTAAAATTAGTGAGCTTTGCAATACTGCAGGATACAAAAATCAACTGTATTTCTATCTACTAGTTACAATGAGACAATGAAAATAAAACACAGATTAAAACAAAGACCCCATTTCAAACACTGAAATATAACAACATGCTAATAATTAATATGAATATATACTAAAAAGTCCTGCCAAACATCAAACTCAGAGCTGTTTGAATCAGTTGCTTTGCAACCCTGAGGTCTTACAATTAGGAAGTTTTGACTGATGAAATCTTTATCTAGGTGAGACCAATGCCAAACTTTTCAACTCTATCAAAATAGTTTTAATTACGTGGTCCATAATCCTGGTATCAATACACCAGAATCTTCTCTTTATTCACTTAGCACATCAAACCTTTCTATCTTTAATTTCATGTGTTATTTTTTAAGAATCCACGACCTATTTAATTTTGTAATCAACCTTATATTTCATTCTTTTACTTATAGCTGGCACTCAAACAGAGTTTTAAACTCTATCCAGTTCCTAAACTCTATCCAGTTCCTCCTAAGAAAGCCCAGATAATCAGCGTTTTAGGAAGAAGGCCACAGCTGCGGCTCTCAAACTTCAGTGTGCTGCAGAATCACCTGCTGGTTTTGTGTTAAAACAGACTGCTGAGCAAAAAACTACCAGATTTTTCTGATTCAGTAGGTCTGGGATAGAACCAGACAACTTACATTTCTAACAAGTTCTAATGTGATACTAAATCCATGGAAACCACCAGTCTATAGCAGTGCTTGGCACTGGCACCCCACTACAATACTCTTGCCTGGAAAATCCCATGGACGGAGGAGCCTGGTAGACTGCAGTCCATGGGGTCGCTAAGAGTCGGCACAACTGAGTGACTTCACTTTCACGCACTGGAGAAGGGAATGGCAACCCACTCCAGTGTTCTTGCCTGGAGAATCCCAGGGATGGGGGAGCCTGGTGGGCTGCTGTCTCTGGGGTCGCACAGAGTCGGACATGACTAAAGCGACTTAGCAGCAGCAGCAGCAGGAGAAAGGAAATTTAGAATAAGCATTTATTTACAAAGTTCCAAAGCAATTTGACAGTAATTTTGTTAGTTAAAACTAATAATTAAAAAAAAAGTCCTTGTTTTTTCCACATTTTTCTTTTATGTAACTTTTCTAATAACTCATTTTTCTTATACTTGAGAAAAGTATTAGCAAACAATGAATTTAAAACAATTTTTAAAACCCACATAACTGGCCTTTCATCACAGAAAACTTGAAAAACATAGGCCTAAAACATGCTAGCCATACACTCCTCTAGTATTCTAAATACTGCCTTTGTAAGTAAACTTGCAGGTACTTCATTATCTTTGCCCCCCAAAGAAATACATCAGCTTTTGCTAAAAATCAATAAAATAGTCACATTATTAGGGTTTCTGGGGGGTTCCCCCCCCACTGTAAAACAGTATTTAAAGGCATTTATCAGCTAAACAGATAACAGCCTATTTGCAACAAATCCCTTTTAGAATTTAGTAACAGGGAAAAGATTTTTCTCTTCAGAAAAACAGCTGTGTTAAGTTTTAAATGAATAAGAATCAAATCACCCACTGCTTCTCTTTCTCCCATAACTGTTTGTAGGGATGTCAAGAAATGGGGATAAGGGGGGCTTTGATGGCCTGAATAACTGATATCTTAAACAGAAATGAAAGTGATAGCAATCTTACAGTGTAGAAACATCACAAGCATTATAATTCTACAATGTCTGACACATCATCTTTTGGAAAACTATAAGTTATATATCACTCACTTGTTCCACTTGACAAAGTAAATGTTTACTCTCTTGTTATCTAATTGTTGGGTTCTGAAACCTTGTTTTCTTTCTTTTTTGGCTGCATTGCATAGCACATAGGATCTTAGTTCCCTGACCAGGGACGGAACCCATGCCCCCTGCGCTGGAAGCATGGAGTCTTAACCAATGAACCACCAGGGAAATCCAGAAATCTTGTTTCCAATTTGAGAATTTTCTAATGTCATTAAGACCATGACCTTCAACATCAACACTAACTTAGGAAGGTGACACATCAATGTGGCTTGGTCTTAAATATTCACACAATGATGAGAGAATGAGTAGTAACACAAAAAATTTGAAACAGCAAGCAAAATAAATGATGGATATCTGGCTTTAAAAAGCACACCTGATATTCAGTTATCTATTAACAGTCAACAGCTGATAATATTTTGCATTCCTTGAACACTGAGTAACCAATACAGAAAATTTAAAGATAACTATATATGAAAATACCCCAAAATTATATCACTGGTTATGAAAACAAGAATATTAGGGGGGTAAAATGCTAACAAATGGACCCATTTACCAGAAAAATTACACAAAAAGAAAATGAGTATCCTCATCCACAAGAAATTGTGCCAAACCCAAGAGCTCTATGCTAGAAAAATGCTTGGAAAGCAATTCCTCCTGAAACTACCAAATCTGAAATTGCCAACAGGCACAACACCTCATTGCCTTAAGTATTAATAAGTCACCAGGAAGCAATCATGTGAAGGTAGCAGAACATGTCACATTTATCAATATTATGTGTCAAGACCTTTAAAACCCTTCTATCTCCCAGCCACATTTGAGAATTTCATATAGGTGTCAAAGCCCTCAAGAGGTTATAGCAAAAAAAAAGGGCGGGGGGGGTGGAGGGGGGGATGGAGTGCTTGAGAACTACTGCTCTAAACCAGAGTTCTCAAGTTCTAAATGTGCATCTGAATTACCTAAGGATCTACTCAAAATGCATATTTTGATTCAACAGGCTGTAGGATGAAACATGAAACATTAATAAGCTCTGAGATAAACATAACACCAAATCCACAGACCAAACTTTGAGTAACAAGGTCCCAAACTAAGTAGACATCTCATAAAAGGTACCTGTGTGGTATATAACCACTCTGGCAAAGATTTTAAGTTATACTTTTTAAATTTACTGACTATAAAGCCATTTCACCCCTAGATATTAATTACCCAAAACGAAAGCAGATGTATACACACAAATGCTCATAGTAGCCTTATTTGTCAAGGCCAAAATTCAATCAACAGGTGAATGGATAAACCCATGGTATGTACATAAACTGAAACATTATTCCACAATAAAAAGGAATGAATAATTATACACGCTAAAATATGAACCTCAATACAACTATGCTGAGTAAAAGAAGCCAGACCAAAAGAGAAAATACACTGTATGATCTCATTTATGTGAAAGTCTACAAAACACAACCACTAATCTATACTGATAGAAAACTATCAGTATTTGGGGAGAGAGGCTTATAAAGGGGTATGAGGAAACAACTACTGGAGGTGATAAATATGTTCGTTATCTTGACAGTAGTAATAGTTTCACAGAGTAAAACTATACATGTTAAGTATGTGCAGTTATGTGTCAATTATACCTCAACAGACCTATTTTTTAAAGACATCTGCCAAATACGAAATTATGGCTAAAATAATATCACTACATGTAACATAGACAAATTTTAATTTTTTGAAAATTACATGTAATACTGTAATACTCCAACTTAAAACAAAAAATATATATCTGCTCTTTGTCCCCGTTCCTGGCAGAGTTCCTAAAACTCTTGGAACTTCCTTAGTGATGAGATTGATAAAAGTGTCTCAATATTCTTAACGAATCCCTCTCAACCATGTCTGGTTAATGTTAACTGACACGTGGAAAGCACCTAAGGATGGGAGCAGGTTGCCAGGAGGACTGGGATCACATGATTAGAGGACTGGAACTTTCAGTCCACCCCCACCACCTCTGGGAAGGGGAGAGCAGTTGCAGAATGCTGATCATCAATGGCCAATGATCTAATCAACTGTATCTATGTAACTGAAGCCTCCATTAAAAAAAATCCAAAAGGCCAGTGTTCAGAGAGCTTCCAGGCTGGCGCACATGTGGAGGTGCTGGGAGAGCGGCACTCTCAGGGAACACAGGGATGCCATGCCCCTTTCCCCACACCCTGCCCTGTGCATCTCCTATCTGGCTTCTGGTGTCAGAATTGAGTTGAATTTTAACACATTCCACTGGTGTCAGACAATTACTTGGTATAGGGGGAAAAACCCACACTTCTCAATAAATGTTAGTATCACATATACACAACCATATGCCTATACTAAGAGTAAGAAACCTTGCCCTTTGGGAAGTGGGAGGTGGAAGGTGACTCAGAGGGCTCTTTAGGATCTTCTCAGTTCCAAATAACCACTGAAAATATGTACTAGAGAGTAGCTAAGAAATTCAGTGGTGATCCAGTGAGAGAATACAACCTACAAAAAGAAATCTTCGTCTGTACAATACACCTTCAATTTTGCTAACTGCATTAATAAATCTGGTCTTGCAGAACACAAAATTACAGTAGACACGGTTTGTGCGTCTCTCTCCCACCAAAGTCACCCAGCAGCCATCGTCTCCTAAGATGTGTGCTACCACCCACCAAGTTGGTCAATGGCCCCACCTTACTCCAACCACAGTAAACTGGATCAGGCTAGATCTCTGACTGGGAACTAGGCCAATATTTTATCTCCTTTAAAGTCAGAAATGAGAATGAATTACTACTCTTGGCCAGAGATGGCTGCTTAAGTAGAAATAAATTTAGAAGCTATGGGATGGCCACCTTTGACCAGAAGAAGGCCAAATCTCTCTAATCCCCTTTACAGAAAAAAATAAATAAATAAAAACATTTTAAAAGAATAATATCCTATTACTAAATAATCGATAATTTTTAGATCTAAAGGGAAAATCACATTTTTTTCCTATTGGAAAATCCATGAAAAATCATTTGAAAATATTCAATCCTCATGACAGAAATGGAGATTTTTATATATTTTTATGTATTAGGTATAATTTATATTCTATTATAAATACCTATTTTGTTTTCTACATCTGTAAGTCAATCCTGAATAATGTACATCTGATTTAATGAAAAAACACTGGAGACATTCACATTTGTTTTGTCAGAAACAAAATAAAGACGCCCATCATTTCCACAACTACTTAACATGGAAATGAAGGTTATTTTGGCATACAATTAGAGGTATACTATTTGGAAAAGCAGAGGTAAAACGATCTCTATAAGCAAGTGATGTGGTATCTATAGCTCAACAACCCAACACAATCTATTAAAAAACAAGCTGCTGCTGTTTAGTTGCTAATTTGTGTCTCACTCTTTTGCAACAAGTATCAACAATTAAATAACTTAATAAAGTCACAGGATAGAATATTAACATATAGAAGCCAATAATTCTTCAAAATAAAAATAACAAATTACAAGGTTTAATACAAAAGGAGATGACATTTACAAAAGCAATCAGAGAGATAAGATTCCTAGAAATAAGCTTAACCAAAATGCATAAAACCAATACAAGAAAAATGTTCCTGAATGATACAGTCAAATAGACTTCAACAAATGAAACAAACCATGTTCGGGGATAAGAAGTCAATATCACAAAGATGTCAATTCTGTATAAGCTAATTTTAAAATGTATGGTGAAATTCCAATAAAAACATTTTTTTCCTGGAGCCAGAGAAAATAATTATAAATTCACATGGAAAAATAAATAAGCAACAATGGTAAGAAAAACTCTGAAAAAAAAGAGAGCAATAAGAATGGGAGAAGTAAACCAAAACTGAAAAAGACACATGCACCCCAATGTTCACTCTACCCCAGTATTTACAATAGCTAGGACTAGGAAGCAGCCTAGATGTCCGTCAGCAAATAAATGGGTAAGTAAGTTGTGGTACACGGACACAACTACTCAGCTATAAAAAGGAATGCATTTGAGTCAGTTCTAATGAGGTGGATGAACCTAGAGCCTATTATACAGAGTGAATAAGTCAGAAAGAGAAAGACAAATACTGTATACTAATGCATGTATATGGAATCTAGAAAGATGGTACCGACAATCCCATGTACAGGGCAGCAAAGGAGACACAGACATAAAGAACAGACTTTTGGACTCAGTGGGAGAAGGAGAGGATGGGGTGATTTGAGAGAAAAGCACTGAAACACACACATTATCACATGTAAAACAGATAACCAGTTTAATGCACGCAGAGGGCACCACGGCCGGTGCTCTGTGACAGTCGAGAGGGGTGGGGGGATGGAGGTGGGAGGGGACACTGTACACTTACAGCTGAGTCATACTGATGTGTAGCAAAACCAAGACGATACTATAACTATCCTCCAATTAAAATAAATAATTTTTTTTAAATGAGAAGTGACTAGCCCTATCAGATTATTTTTTAAATGTTAAAAATATAAAATGCCTAAGAAAATTCAAATATGAGGAAAGTCAGAACTCAATCTAAGGAGAAAACATAATTTCTTAAAAGAAAAAAATGGTGTTTGGACAATTAGATATACCTTTTTTGATGAAAAAAAATGGATCTACAGAATGAGTACCATACTGTACTATATTAATGTCCTAACTGTAAAACAAGAACAACTTAGGCAACTCTTAACTATGCCATTGTTTCTAAACACAATTCCACTGCAACAGAGGCCAACAATACATTGTACTTAAGTGCTTAAAACACAGACCCTTCCTTAAATTCAATATTTATATTCTTCAATAACATGTTTCCATCTAAAAACTGTAAGAATCAATGAAGAAAATTCTGCATTTCACAACAGTATAAACTCAGTATCGGGCTTTTAAAATACCTCCTTAAACATCTCAGAATATTTAGAACTCTGTGATTCATATAAAATTAAGATTACCAATGGAAAAAAAAAACCTATTATCTACTAAAAACAGATTCTTAATCTTTTCTAAGTCATTTAATCCATTAATAATATAATGATTGGACAGAAAGAGGAGACATACATATAAAACTGTGGTTAAAAAAAATCAGTAAGTTCACGGACCCCATTAAGTCTATCTAGGTCCCAGATATATTAGTTAAGAAACCCTGATATAAAATTGAGACTTGACTGAAATCTCTCAATTCACAATGCATCGAAATTGTTTTTACTGTCACAAATCTGCTGAAAGCACACCATTAGAAATCACTTTTCCAGCGCACTGGCCTCATCACTATCTTTGTCTCTAGTCGACTGTCACTGCCACCACCACCCACATGCTGCCCTCCACAATCCATCTGACAACAATGATCTTTCACAAACATAAGCCTGATGATGTATCTCCAAAAGCCGAATGCCCTATCACCAAGATTAAACACTATGTCCTCTAAAATAAGACAGAGAGAAAAACAGTATGTGTGTGTACATGGAGAGAGTTTAACATAACTTACAACATCACTACATAAATAGTAAATAATATATAACCCCTGTTGCTAAATTACAGCAGTGTTTTTCAAACTGGGTTGAACCCCCAGTAATGAAATCAATATAACAAAACAGAAATGAAAAGGAGAAGAAATATATATGCATAGCCAATTCTCATTATTCACAAATTCCATGTCTGCAAATTCACCTACTTGTTAAAATTTATCTGTGACCCTAAAACCAACACTTCGAGTACTTCCCACTGATCCATAAGTTTCCAACTGAGGTCAAACAAGGCAATGTTCTGATTTCCTGTTTCAGATCTCATACTGTAAACAAGTGTCCTTTTAATGTTATATTTAGTGTCATACTTTTCACATTTTTGTGGTTTTTTTAAATCATATCATTGTTTATGCCCCTCCCCCAAAGTATAGTGAAATGCTGTCTAATGTTTCTGAGCAAAAGAAGGCTATGATGTGCCTTACAGAGAAAGTATACATGTTAGACAAGTTTCACTCAGGCATGAGCTACAGTACTGCTGGCTGAATTCAATGTCAATGAAGCAACAACAGGTAAAAGTATCTTTAACAGAAACATATATAACAAGGTTATGGATTAATTGCTTTATGGCAGAGAGCGAAGAAGAACTAAAGAGCCTCTTGACAATGAAAGAGTGAAAAAGTTGGCTTAAAACTCAACATTCAGAAAACTAAGATCATGGCATCCAGTCCCACCACTTCATGGCAAATAGATGGGGAAACAATGGAAACAGTGACAGACTTTATTTTGGGGGGCTCCAAAATCACTGCAGATGATTGCAGCCATGAAATTAAGATGCTTGCTCCTTGGAAGAAAAATTAGACCAACCCAGACAGCATAATGAAAGAGCAGAGACATTACTTCGCCAACAAAGGTCCGTCTAGTCAAAGCTATGGTTTTTCCAGTTGTCACGTATGGATGTGAGAGTTGGGACTATAAAGAAAGCTGAGTGCCAAACAATTGATGCTTTTGAACTGTAGTACTGGAAAAGATACTCTTGAGAGTCCCTTGCTAGGAGATCCAACCAGTTCAACCTAAAGGAAATCAGTCCTGAATACTCATTGGAAGGACTGACGCTGAAGCTAAAATTCCAATACTTTGACCACCTGATGGGAAGAGCTGACTCATTTGAAAAGACCCTGATGCTGGGAAAGACTGAAGGTGAGAGAAGGGGATGACAGAGGATGAGATGGTTGGATGGCATCACCAACTCAATGGACATGAGTTTGAGTAAATTCCGGGAGTTGGGATGGACAGGGAAGCCTGGCATGTTGCAGTCTATGGGGTTGCGTAGAGTTGGACATGGCTGAGCAACTGAACTGAACTGAAATACTGTGACCAGGGGCCCAAGTGGGCCTAATCCTATGTTTCCTCTAAGAGCAATGGTTCGGTATTCACTACTAATTGTTCATGGCAACTTAATAGAACTACTGCAAAAAAAATGGAACCTAATTGCATATTAGTATGTATGTGTGTGTCAAGCTGCACTTTATTTTGGGTACAAACACATTGAGTTACAGCCTAAAAAGTCTGAAAGCCAATGAACAAGAACACAGGAGAAGAAACCGTGAAAGGAGTGGTACAATGGCACGGCAGACAGGCAGAGATCATGGGCACAAGTACTAACCCTTTTTTCCTATCTAGAATCAGAATCAGCCATGAATTGTGATTTGATTGGTAAACTCAGGGGAAAGCCTAGACATGTATTTTACAAAAGCATCCCAGATAATGGGACATGTGGCCAAAATGAGAGCCACTATTCTCCCTTCTAAACTGACGGTTCTCCCTGGACAAGCAGTATTAGGATCACCTAAGAATTGTTAATAATGTAAATTCCCTGAGCCCCATGGCACACTGACTGAATCCTATTACTCTGGGAATGGAGCCCAGTTGATTAGTGGCCCAGGTGATTCTGAAGCATGCCAAAGTTTGAGAATCACTGACCTAAATCTTTTTTTTTCTTTTGAGGTATTCTGAAAGCCCTGATGATGCTAAAGGATAACTGCTGCTGCTGCTGCTAAGTCGCTTCAGTCACGTCCGACTCTGTGTGACCCCAGAGACGGCCTCCCACCAGGTTCCCCTGTCCCTGGGATTCTCTAGGCAAGAACACTGGAGTAGGTTGCCATTTCCTTCTCCGATGCATGAAAGTGAAAAGTGAAAGCAAAGCCGCTCAGTTGTGTCTGATTCCTAAAGACCCCATGGACTGCAGCCTACCAGGTTCCTCTGTCCATGGATTCTCCAGGCAAGAGTACTGGAGTGGGGTACCACTGCCTTCTCCATCACATATACTACTCCAATTCAAAGGATGTCCCCTTGTGACACAAATTTCTACAGTATCATTTTTATCTTCCACATAGCACACTAACCCTCATATGAAGTTATCTGTGTACTCTTTTCTGTGGGACAACAAGCTGAAGACAGGTAATAAACACATCTCATCCCTTTCTGTATGTCAAGTACAATGCAAACGTTTATTCTCTCAGCAAATATTTAGTGAGCAACAACCATATGCCATTCACTGTACCAGATGATCGACACAAAGGTAGCACAGACACTGTTCCTGTGTTCTTAGAGCTATTTTACTGAATGAATAAACATCACAGACATCTACAGTCCAAGTCTGACAGAAGACAGAGTGTATGGAAGGCCCATCTTACCAAAGCGCTATCTGAAATAAGACAGCTTTGTTAAAAGGGATACCGTACTGATGCTCTTCTGACCCAGGATGCTATTTAAAACTAAAAATAATTGTTACAGAAAATACACACTGACAAGTCACTTAATCAACAGTCAATCTGACTTTAATACATTTTCCATATAGGAAAATAAAAGTCCTACTATGAACAATGCAATGCTTACTAACAAAGCAAATTCCCACATGGGATATGAAGTTAAGGTTTGATAACCAAACTTCAACAGAAAACTACAATATGCCAATTCTCAATTCTTCCAAGATTTTAAAGGGAAGAAACTTAAAATCAAAATTACCTGACTTTATGACTCTAGATTAAGAAATTAACACTAAAGTCACGTATTACTCACTTACAAAATGAATACAAGAGAAAAACTTGTCCACTTTACCAAGTAAAAAGCATTTGTTTATTTCTAAGTGTACACACATGATGCTACAAATAAGCTGCCTCAATGGAGTGTCTGGCGGAGAAGACAACCCACTCCAATGGCACCCCACTCCAGTACTCTTGCCTGGAAAATCCCATGGATGAGGGAGCCTGGAAGGCTGCAGTCCATGGGCTCGCGAAGAGTAGGACACGACTAAGCGGCTTCACTTTCACTTTTCACTTTCATGCACTGGAGAAGGAAATAGCAACCCATTCCAGTGTTCTTGCCTGGAGAATCCCAGGGACAGGGGAGCCTGGTGGGCTGCCATCTGTGGGGTCGCACAGAATCGGACACAACTGAAGCGACTTAGCAGCAACAGCAGCAGCAGCAGCATGGAGTGTCTGGAGTTGCAGGAAAGGACATTTAATTTTTATGCATATTATATTTGGCTATTAGGTTTTTACTTTAAATCATGTGGGCCAATTACTTTTCAACTTAAAAAAGCTAGATGATGTCTTAAACATGAAAAAAACTCCGTTTATAGGAGCATTTCCTTTGCAATAATGGGGATAAAATCTGTAGCCTGACTGTGTATTTGGGACAAGTATGATAGAGGAATGCAACTGCCATTCAGGCTACAGAAACTCCTGAGGGGTTCTGAACCTCAGGTCATTGATCCCCAAAACATCTAAAGAAAGAATTGAGGGGGTCCATGAACTTGGGTGAGAAAATAAATCATTTCTCTAATTCATTAACTAACAAATTTAACATTTTCTTCAATTATTAACAATAGGTAACAGATCACAGTAGTACTGGTAATACTTGTGACTTAGCAAAACCCAACAGACATGATAAATATTTTCATTGTCATATTACAGAGGTTACATTTACTAAAATACTTAGGATTATTTAAGATAATCCTAAGATAATCAGACTCAACTCTAGATCCCTATTATGTTAATAAGGAATGCAAATTAAAACTTTTTAATATTTTGATAACTTATTTCAATATAACTAGTTTATGCATTTAGAACATCATTCTGAAGAGTTTCAACAGACTGCCAAAGGAGTTCAAGTCACCAAATAAAAAAAGGAGCAACCTTGATATAATGGTTCTCAATTCAATTGCAACAGTTCTCGCTGAAAAAATTTGAGGGAGGGAACTATCCCAGTTTGGAATGCTACCAGAAATCAGTGGGCAGGAGATTGATGAAACAACTATCCTGGCGTGCATGGACAGTTCATATAACCAACTACGAACTGAAGATCAAAAATGTCACAGTTTATAGCAACATCTCAAAGATCAAATAAGTGGCAAGATTACCCTCTTCAGTTCAGTCGCTCAGTCGTGTCCGACTTTTTGCGACCCCATCAATCGCAGCACGCCAGGCCTCCCTGTCCATCACCAACTCCCGGAGTTCACCCCAACTCACGTCCATTGAGTCGGTGATGCCATCCAGCCATCTCATCCTCTCTCGTCCCCTTCTCCTCCTGCCCCCAATCCCTCCCAGCATCAGAGTCTTTTCCAACGAGTCAACTCTTCGCATGAGGTGGCCAAAGTATTGGAGTTTCAGCTTTAGCATCAGTCCTTCCAAAGAATACCCAGGACTGATCTGCTTTAGAATGGACTGGTTGGATCTCCTTGCAGTCCAAGGGACTCTCGAGTCTTCTCCAACAGCACAGTTCAAAAGCATCAATTCTTTGGTGCTCAGCTTTCTTCACAGTCCAACTCTCACATGCATACATGGCCACAGAAAAAACCATAGCCTTGACTAGAAGGACCTTTGTTGGCAAAGTAATGTCTCTGCTTTTGAATATGCTATCTAGGCTGGTCATAGCTTTCCTTCTAAGGAGCAAGCGTCTTTTAATTTCATGGCTGCAATCATCATCTGCAGTGATTTTGGAGCCCAAAAAAATAAAGTCTGACACTGTTTCCACTGTTTCCCCATCTATTTCCCATGAAGTGATGGGACCAAATGCCATGATCTTCGTTTTCTGAGCGTTGAGCTTTAAGTCAACTTTTTCACTCTCCTCTTTCACTTTCATCAAGAGGCTTTTTAGTTCCTCTTCACTTTCTGCCATAAGGGTGGTGTCATCTGCATATCTGAGGTTATTGATATTTCTCCCAGCAATCTTGATTCCAGCTTGTGCTTCCTCCAGCCCAGCGTTTCTCATGATGTACTCTGCATAGAAGTTAAATAAACAGGGTGACAATACACAGCCTTGATATACTCCTTTTCCTATTTGGAACCAGTCTGTTGTTCCATGTCCAGTTCTAACTGTTGCTTCCTGACCTGCATACAGGTTTCTCAACAAGCAGGTCAGGTGGTCTGGTATTCCCATCTCTTGAACAATTTTCCACAGTTTATTGTGATCCACACAGTCAAAGGCTTTGGCACAGTCAATAAAGCAGAAATAGATGTTTTTCTGGAACTCTCTTGCTTTTTCCATGATCCAGCGGATGTTGGTAATTTGGTCT
>NW_011494711.1:3545773-3554573 GCF_000754665.1 Bison bison bison | reverse complement strand
AATTTTTGAGCATTATTTTACTAGCATGTGAGATGAGTGCAGTTGTGCAGTAGTTTAAGCATTCTTTGGCATTGCCTTTCTTTGGGATTGGAATGAAAACTGACATTTTCCAGTCCTGTGGCCACTGCTGAGTTTTCCAAATTTGCTGGCATATTGAGTGCAGCACTTTCACAGCATCATCTTTCAGGATTTGAAAGAGCTCAACTGGAATTCCATCACCTCCACTAGCTTTGTTCGTGGTGATGCTTTCTAAGGCCCACTTGACTTCACATTCCGGGATGTTTGGCTCTAGGTGAGTGATCACACCATCGTGATTATCTGGGTTGTGGTAATCTTTTCTGTATAGTTCTTCTGTGTATTCTTGCCACCTCTTCTTAATATCTTTTGCTTCTGTTAAGTCCATACCATTTCTGTCCTTTATCGAGCCCATCTTTGCATGAAATGTTCCCTTGGTATCTCTAATTTTCTTGAAGAGATCTCTAGCCTTTCCCATACTGTTGTTTTCCTCGATCACTGAGGAAGGCTTTCTTATCTCTTCTTGCTGTTCTTTAGAACTCTGCATTCAGATGCTTATATCTTTCCTTTTCTCCTTTGCTTTTCACTTCTCTTCTTTTCACAGCTATTTGTAAGGCCTCCCCAGACAGCCATTTTGCTTTTTTGCATTTCTTTTCCATGGGGATGGTCTTGATCCCTGCCTCTGGTACAATGTCACGAACCTCCGTCCATAGTTCATCAGGCACTCGATCTATCAGATCTAGGCCCTTAAATCTATTTCTCACTTCCACTGTATAATCATAAGGGATTTGATTTAGGTCATACCTGAATGGTCTAGTGGTTTTCCCTACTTTCTTCCATTTAAGTCTGAATTTGGCAATAAGGAGTTCATGATCTGAGCCACAGTCAGTTCCCGGTCTTGTTTTTGCTGACCCTCTTCATTACCCTGCTTTCCAAAGTTTCCAAACAGGTGTTCACACCAGGGTTCACTGGTCTATTGGAACGTCTTTCTTCATTCATTTCTCCAGTGTACACCACCCACTGAACAATTTTCATCGCTAAACTCTCTTTTCCTCTATGACTAATACGTCTAAAATAAAAATCACTTCTAAAAACAAATACAGTATTTCACTATCAACTATTTATGATTCAATTATTACTGAGAATTAATTGAAGATTTAGTTTTCTTGGCTGCTAATCTTTAGTCTTTCATTTTTTAATTGGATTACTAATGCTCTGCCAGGAAACAAAGATAGAAGGAGCAAAATATATGTATCAACTTGCTAATGTTTCAAAGCTATAAAAATTTATTTAAATGGCAGGAGAAGAAAAGTGAAACTATGCCACACAGTAATGCATGGAGATACTCTGAATATTTTACACTTCTATATTCCTTCACACTTATTATGTTGTATAACTGGAAATTGTTATTAATAATTAAAAATACAGTCACCTGTATGAGACACTGACTTTAAGTTTTTCCAAAAAGTTCATCTTTTAAATTACCTTTTGAGATACTTCTCATTAAACATATGAAGAAAAGTGGCTTAAAGAGATAATTTATCTTGCCTAGAGGAAAGTGACAGAAGCCAAAACTGAAACCTATATCACTATTTCAAAGTTCCAATAACTTTATCAAATTAGCTGTACAATTTAGGGCTGGCTGCTTGCTGACTCCCCAGCTTACAACCTTATATCCTTCTGCCAACAACAACAAAAAAAGAGGTAAGAAAGCCAGAAGCAAAGATATGGATGTGAGTTAAGACACTGAGCTTGGCTGACTCTTGGACTCTGCGTTCCTCAGACTGCACAGTAAAACTGACCAGAAAACAGAAACATAAAGTAATCCTAAAGGAAATCAACCCTGAATATTCATTGGAAGGACTGATGCTGAAGCTTCAATACTTTGGCCACCTGATTGGAAGAGCCAACTCACTAGAAAAGACCCTGATGCTAAGGAATGACCGAGGGCAGGAGAAGAAGGGACAGCAGAGGATGAGATGGTTGGATGGCACCAATGACTCAACGGACTTGAGTCTGAGCAAACTCCTGGAGATAGTGAAGGACAGGGAAGCCTGGTGTGTTGCAGTCCATGAGGTTGCAAAGAGTCAGACCTGACTGAGCGACTGAACAACAACAAAACAAATATAAGGAAATGGTACTAGGGAGAATTTGGAAGTGACTGACCTCTTTCTCCAATATTAATCACACAAAGAACAGTACTGAATAATAAAGTAGTCTGAACTTCTGTTCCATTTTTGCCTGTAGACAATAATTAAGAGTCGGTTTTAAGATAATCAAATAAGTATACTGGACCTTCTGTTATCCAGTCTGTACCCTCTGCACTGGCCTGCTCCATGGCTCATTTCTACCTACCATCCTCTGCTCCTCAGGCTGTCTCCTATGCTTCCATTACCATTTCTCTACTTCAGCTCTACTTAAAATGAAATAAGATGCCAGCTGTTTATTCAGTAATACAATCAAACTCAATCCCAGAGGTCAAGATCACAGTCAATGTCTGTATTACAAACTTTCTATCACTTAAGTGTCTGAGAAGGCACTCAGCCTGTGCTGAATAAAACAAAGAAACGATAACATCCTTAGAGGATCTGGTCTACTTGAGAAAATAAATGTCCATTCTCTCACATGTACTCACTCTGTTTATACATACATCCATATCCATACATACAGACCAAGTGAAAAACATGGTACTGAGAAGTTAAAATAAACTTGTGTTATGTGGACGGAGGAGACTGGTGGGCTACAGTCCATGGGGTCACGAAGAGTCAGACACGACTGAGCAACTTCACTTTCACTTTTCACTTTCATGCATTGGGCAAGGAAATGGCAACCCACTCCAGTGTTCTTGCCTGGAGAATCCTAGGGATGGGGGAGCCTGGTGGGCTGCCATCTATGGGGTCGCACAGAGTCGGACACGACTGAAGCGACTTAGAAGCAGCAGCATGAACCAAAAAGTATACTCATATTCAGAACATTTACAGCAATGAGTAAGAGTAGTAAATAGAGTGAAAGAAAATCTCATGAAAGCAAGGAAACACATCATACCGCAAACAGAGTAGATTGCTCTCTTGATCTCTAGGAAAAAAAACAGTACAAGACAGTGGATATGTAACTGATCCTCCTTAAAAAAAGAAAAAAAGAAAGAAATCTAAACCAAATCGACAGCACAGCATTAACGTTAAAGAATTAAATCTTACCCGTTAATATCTTCCTAATATTCAATCTCTCATCTGTTAGTTCTTTTCATATGATTTACCTTCTGTATGATATGCCCAGTAGGTAGATGTGTGAATTCACAGATGCAAGAAATTTTTATAGCTAAAGGAACTTTAAAGATCACTCAGTTCAATTCTATTTCACAAATGAGGAAACTAAGGGCTTAGGAAGGTTAAATAATTTATTCAAAGTCATAGAAAATTTCATCCCTTACTACACTGAAAATTAGTAATTGTAAAGGATTTGCTTTCTTTAAAAGGATTTTGGAGACTTCTTTTATAGTCCTTCATTCAACTTTCATTTAAAAAAGTGTAATGCAAAACATTTCCATCTCATTAAAACACCTTTGAAGTTTGCAAAAACACAACCAAGTATACACATTCATATATCCATCAGTAGCACATCTCTCAGGGCAGCTTCCTAGCTAAGCTTCATCCTCAGGGGGCGAGCCCCTGACTGCACTTGTATACTAACTTCCCCTGTTCCTTGACTTAGAGGACACCCGACTCATTTGAGAAGACCCTGATGCTGGGAAAGACTGAAGATGGAGGAGAAGGGGACGACAGAGAATGAGATGGTTGGATGGCATCACTGACTCAACGGACATGGGTTTGAGTAAACTCCGGGAGTTGGTGATGGACAGGGAGGCCTGGCGTCTGCAGTCCATGGGGTTGCAAAGAGTCGGACATGATTGAGCAACTGAACTGAACTGATCCAAGCTAAATCAATAATAATCCTCTATCTCAGGAATCTGGAGCATTTTGCTTTTGTTTGTTCCTTTTGCGTAACACTGTGAAACTTTACTACAATGTGGTTAAACACAATACTCGAGCACATTCAAGTCATCTTCTGACAGATGAACTGAGCATTTATTTCAACAATTTCTTTAGTGTAACTTTATAAAATTCTTGCCTTCAAAAGTGACACTAATCTTGATATTTGTTAAAAACTCTGACATAAGATAACCACATCTCAACAGAGAGAGATTTAGGAGATTATCCTAATGCCTATCCTCAGAACCCCTAATCAGAGAATTGTTCACTGTCTTCATCCCTTATTCCTGGTATTTCCCCCAAAGTCTATCCTCTGGATTACAGCTGTGCAAGGAACCTGGAGTTGAAAAGCTAAAAGAAATATAATACAGATGATAATAATAGATAATATTTATTGAACATTTGCTGCATGTCTCAAACTATCCCAAGCACACTACAATTCATCTTCCCAACAACTCCATGAAATTTTATAGATGAAATTATTCTGCCTGAGGACTCAAACCCATAGTCCGGCTCCAGAATACATGCACTTAACCACTACCCTTCGGTGGCGGTTGTGTAGTTGCTAAATCGTGTCCAAATCTTGCGAACCCACGGCTATAGTCCACCAGGTTCCCCTTTCCACGGGATTTCCCAGGCAAGAATACTGGAGTGGGTTGACATTTCCATCTCCAGAGGATGTTCCTGACCCAGGGATCAAACCCAGATCTGCACTGTAGGCAATCTCCTGTAACAGACACATATTCTTTTGAACCACCAGGGAAGCCCACACTACTTCTCAAAAATTTGATAATTACTAGAATTGAGTTATATTAATGTCACCCAGGATTCCCTGACAGCTCAGTTGATAAAGAATACGCCTCCAATGCAGGAGACCCGGGTTCAATTCCTAGGTTGGGAAGACCCGCTGGAGAACGGAAAGGCTACCCACTCCAGTATTCTTGCCTGGAGAATTCCACGGACTATATAGTCCATGGGGGTTGCAAAGAGTTGGACACAACTAAGCGACGTCCACTTTCACTTTCTTTCACTTTCAATGTCACTTGCTGCTGAAGGGCACACAGCTGCCCTGGTTCCTGGTGGGCCAAGCGTTGACTGTTCAACCCTTCTGTGTTGTCTATGAAACAACCCCAGGAACCTTAAAGAAATAAAATTTGGCTTCCATTACTTGAAATCAACCTAATGGTCCTACCTGTCAAATATTTTTAGGCCTCTTTTCAAAAAAAAGGAATGTGTTTACAAAAGGCATTCTCCACCAAGTTTCTTTCATAACATCATTCCCTGAGACAAAATGACTCCTCCATGCCCATGGGCTAATAAACGATAGAGAAGAACAGATGTAATGAACCTTAGATATGATCTAGTTTTCAACCCACTCATTTTACAGATGGAGCAATGGTAAAGATAAAAACCCTGGAGTCAATCACCCAAAGGGCACAAGTTTTAATACTGGCTCTCTCGTGTTCTGGTATAGGTGGGGGAAGCTGCTTAATTTATGAAGCTTCAGTCTCTTGTGGAAAAGAGATAATGGCACCGACACATCCTACCATTATAATGAGCTCTAAATAACCAACTGTTTAATAAAATGCCTGGCACATACTCAACACACTTGCTAACGTACACTCAATAAATGGTAGCTGTGATGATACTGATGATTGATGTGAGGCTCAGAGAAGGTGGGCACGTTTTCCCAAATGATATGGCCACTTAATAACAGAACCAAAACTAGAGAAAGACTTCATACTCACATAATACTTTATTCTACATCTTCCTACAAACTCTTGGACTTAGCATTTAAAACTATCTAAAATCTGCTATAACTCTACGGTTTCAAAAATCTAATCTCCATCCCAACTATTTTTCATTCATTCACCAAATATATACATAGCACTGTCCATGTTCTAAACACTTTCTAGATAAAGGAGGGAACAAAGGAAGGGAAAGAAAAGAAGTGAAAGCCATCCATATGTCCAAATGAAGGAGAAAGAGCTAAGAGAATAATGCACTCAGAAAAAAAACATACTGCTACCCTCCTGAAGCTTCTATCAGCAAGGGAAAAAGTATAAACAAGCATAGATTAAAAAAATATATATATATGGAAGAACCTTCCTTTAGTCTACTTAACCACAGAACTTGCTTTAGATATTCCTGTACTCAAGTATTTGCTTCAACTTACACTATACAACCAAACCTGACAGCCCAAATTGCTAAATTTCTCTCCAAGAAGCATTTTCTCTATATTCCAGCATTGGTTTACTCTTAATTCCTATTAACTATACTAACATTTCACTTTTTTTTTAACTCTTTTAAATGTCTCTTAGGGTGACTTTATGACTCATTCAAATTCCCTAAGGCAAGATCTGTATTGTATGTTTCTTTAAATCCTAACACTTTAGCACACAACAGTCCATACACTTCGAATATTCAGACCTGTTTAGTTATCCAATATCTTATTTAGATAAAACCTGGCACTTACACTGTATCTGGCCAATATTTGCTTTTGCTGAAAGAATAAACATGTAATATTTTTACAATATCATCTACAAAATTGTATTTTATATTCGTGAACTCCCCTATTATGAAACATGAAATACATCAGTACCAAAAATGGTAGAAAAATGAATACACTTTGATCCTATCAATCAAAATATCACTTAAAATATTAAGATGACAAAAATTAGGCAACTAACATGAGGGTAGAAATGGCAATTCAAACCAGTCATGGTCTTGTTAAAAAAAAATATAAGTGGATCACGTGCTTCATGTAGATTTTGGCTCACTCTGATGTGAGTATTTTACACAAAGCTACATACACCGATGAGAGGCATAATTAACACAATATAAACGCCAATACTGCAGCTACACTATGTGCAAAAAATTCTGTACTTAAAAGAATCCTTTGACTTAAGAGGAAATAAAAAGATTTCAGTTCAGTTCGGTCCCTCAGTCATGTCTGACTCTTTGCGACCCCATGAACCACAGCACGCCAGGCCTCCCTGTCCATCACCAACTCCCAGAGTTCACTCAAACTCATGTCCATCAAGTCAGTGATGCCATCCAACCATCTTATCCTGTCATCCTCTTCTCCTCCATAATTAGGGTCTTTTCCAATGAATCAGTTCTTCGCATCAGGGGGGTCAAAGTATTGGAGCTTCAGCATCAGTCCTTCCAGTAAGTATTCAGGACTAATGTCCTTTAGGATGAACTGGTTGGATCTCCTTGCAGTCCAAGGGACTCTCAAGAGTCTTCTCCAGCATGACAGTTCAAAAGCATCAATGCTTCAGCGCTCAGCTTTCTTTACAGTCCAACTCTCACATCCACACATGACTATTGGAAAGACCATAGCCTTGACTAGATGGACCTTTGTTGGCAAAGTAATGTCTCTGCTTTTTTTTTTAAATTTTATTTTATTTTTAAACTTTACATAATTGTATTAGTTTTGCCAAATATCAAAATGAATCTGACACAGGTAAAAAATATGGAACGCTTCACGAATTTGCGTGTCATCCTTGCGCAGGGGCCATGCTAATCTTCTCTGTATCGTTCCAATTTTAGTATATGTGCTGCCGAAGCGAGCACTGTCTCTGCTTTTTAATATGCTGTCTAGGTTGGTCGTAACTTTCCTTCCAAGGAGTAAGTGTCTTTTAATTTCATGGCTGCAATCACCATCTTCAGTGATTTTGGAGCCCCAAAAAATAAAGTCAGCACTGTTTCCACTGTTTCCCCATCTATTTCCCATGAAGTGATGGGACCAGATGCCATGATCTTAGTTTTCTGAATGTTGAGTTTTAAGCCAACTTTTTCACTCTCCACTTTCATTTTCATCAAGAGGCTCTCTAGTTCTTCTTCGCTTTCTGCCATAAGTGTGGTGTCATCTGCATATCTGACGTTATTGATATTTCTCCCGGCAAACTTGATTCCAGCTTGTGCTTCTTCCAGCCCGGCATTTCTCATGATGTACTCTGCATAGAAATTAAATAAGCAGGGTGACAATATACAATCTTGATATACTCCTTTCCCGATATGGAACCAGTCTGTTGCTCCATGTCCAGTTCTAACTGTTGCTTCTTGACCTACATATAGATTTCTCAAGAGGCAGGTCAGGTGGTCTGGTATTCCCATCTCTTGAACAATTTTCCAGTTTGTTGTAATCCACACAGTCAAAGGCTTTGGCATAGTCAATAAAGCAGAAATAGATGTTTTTCTGGAACTCTCTTGCTTTTTCGATGATCCATTGGATGTCGGCAATTTGATCTGTGGTTCCTCTGCCTTTTCTAACTCCAGCTTGAACATCTGGAAGTTCACGGTTCACGTACTGTTAAAGCTTGGCTTGGAGAATTTTGACCATTACTTTGCTAGCATGTGAGATGAGTACAATTGTGTGGTAGTTTGAGCATTTTTTGGCACTGCTTTTGTTTGGGATTAGAATAAAAACTGACTTTTTCTAGTCCTGTGGCCACTGCTGAGTTTTCCAAATTTGCTGGTATACTGAGTGCAGCACTCTCATAGCATTATCTTTCAGGATTTGAAATAGCTCAACTGGAATTCCATCACCTCTACTAGCTTTGTTCTCAGTGATGCTTCCTGAGGCCCACTTGACTTCTCATTCCAGGATGTCTAGCTCTAGGTGAGTGATTACGCCATTGTGATTATCTGGATCATGAAGATCTTTTTTGTACAGTTCTTCTGTGTATTCTTGCCACCTCTTCTTAATATCTTCTGCTTCTGTTAGGTCCATACCATCTCTGTCCTTTATTGAGCCCATCTTTGCATGAAATGTTACCTTGGTATCTCTT
>NW_011494711.1:3541120-3545091 GCF_000754665.1 Bison bison bison | reverse complement strand
CATTTTGCCTTTTTGCATTTCTTTTTCTTGGGGATGGTCTTGATCCCTGTCTCCTGTACAATGTCACGATCCTCCATCCATAGTTCTTCAGGCACTCTATCAGATCTATCCCTTGAATGATACACAGTTTCAAAGTAAGAAACCAAAAGGAGTATTTGGAAGAATAACAAATTCCGCTAATGAATTATACACACCCAGAGCTCGTGTTCAGCTCTTGCTATAGAAACAGAAGCTCATCCAACACTCAACAAGCATACATTTATCAAGTATATATTACATACTAAGGCGAAGTTTCGGGCAACTGGAGTATATTAATGAACAAAATATGCAAAGATCCTTGGCCTTACAAAGGTTGCAACTGCTTAGGAGAAAATCTAAATAATAGAATAGTTTGTGACAACTTTCTTACATGCTTAAGATACCACAAACACACAAACATAATGGTGCCAATACAGGGAGAAAAAAGTTAACAGATTTCTAAGAAAAAAAAAGTGGGGGGTAGGGTGGGGGTGGGGAATGTGAAAGGCCTACAGCAAAAGTTAAGTGATGAAAAACTGTGTTTCTTAATAATATTCCAATAAAATCAGTATCACCTTTTAAAGTTCCCTGTAATTACAAAAAGCAAAAATTATTCACAGAAACTGTAATGAACTTAATAACAGTTCAGAAGATAATTCAGGGTTCTATAAGAAGTCAATATGAAGCACCGTGGTTATGAGAATGGTTAAATGAAAACCAAAAACTAGAAATAACTCAAATATACAGCAATAGATAGATGAATGAATATATTACACCATATCAATTCACTGAAATACTACTCCATATTCAGTAAGTGAGCTAATACACACAACAGGAATGAAGCTTTAATGCATCACACTGAGCAGAAGAAGCCAAACACAAGAAAACATATGACTGCATTTACATGAAATTCTCAAAAAGGCAAAACTAACCAGCAGTGAAAGAAAGCTCAGAACTACTAAAGGGACAGACTTCCACAGGAGCAAAAGGGTACTTTTAGGATAATTGATATATTCCTATATCTTGATTGTGATGATGCTTCCATGGGTGCACACACTTGTTGAAATTCAATTGAACCCTATGCCTTAAATGGGTATGTTTTACTTTATACAGATTATATCTCAAAAAGGTGATTTTAAAGAGGATTAAATGAACCAACATATATAAAGTTCTCAGCATAGTAACTGTGGCTTAAGTATTCAAAAAATGGCAGCTATTGTTAAAATCAACTATCACTGTACAACACTCCTGGAAAGGTAGCAGAATATGAATCACCTAATCTTTCCAGTTGTTTAGATTCCAGGTAAACCTAAATTTACAGTATCTGACCTAGGCAAATGCCATGAGAAACACTACAGAAACTGAATTATAAAAGGACGCCAACTGGGAGACCTTAGGCAAAAACAATGAGAATAAAAAAAGGGAAGAAAGCAAGTATGCCTCTATGTCCAAAGGAGCCGAGCTAAAAGAATGAACACGGTCAGCTATGACCGAATGCTCCAGGACCGAAGAACACCTAGACCACCTCACCTAGGTATTATCAAAATGTAACTCAAAACTGAGTTAATAACTACACAAAGTTTAATGACATTCAAACAGCTAAATAGAGACAGTCCTTAACTTTAAGGCTGGGGGGTGTTAGGGTGTGGGGATAGCAGATCCATGAAGTTTATAAAGTGAAGTCAAAGGATACTACCAACCAAGCAGGAAGAGGTCATACTACAGATGATGTAGAAATGCCAAGAAACAATTATAAATCCGAAAGCTGAGGTTTTCCTTGGGTTTTTAAAAAGAAGTTATGTGATTAAAAAGAACATACTTCTTAAAGGAACTAGTTAGAATATTTTGATAACAGAAGTTGAAACACAAGTGAAACATTCACGAAATTGTTATTTTATTGTTGCTTGTATGGGCTTCCCAGGTGGCGCAGTAGCAAAGAATCCACCTGCTAATGCAGGAGACTCAGGAGATGCAGGTTCCATCACTGGGTTGAGAAGATCCCCTTGAGGAGGAAATGTCAACCCACTCCCATATTTCTGCCTGGGGAATTTATGGACAGAGGAGCCTGGGGGGCTACAGTCCATGGAGTCACAAAGAGTCAGATATAAGCACACATACTGACCACGATACATATGTACATACATACACACACACACACACACACATACACATTTAATGAACAAATAATTATGCTTAATAACATAAGTCCTATAAATAAGACCAGAAGAACTGAATTGGCTATTATTCATGAAAATACAAGTCTTCTGACCTATATTTTAATTTAAAAAAGAAAAAGAATGAGACAAGGTTGCCAACTGGTTATGGCAATGGATTGCTAAAGACGAAAAAGAAAAAACATCCCAACTGGACATTCTGGGAAGCAAAAGACCCTAGACTTAAAATCTTAACTGTTAGGATTTGCTCAGTTTTTATTTTTAGAACTTTCACTTGTAACGTTAAAGAAGCAAAAAGGACAGGACAGAGTCAGAAGTCCTGAGTTTCAACTCTAGTTCTATCAGAAACTGGATTTCTTCTTCCCTAAAATCGGACAGTTGAAGCAGATTACTGAAAATAATAAATATTAGCACCCATGCTCTAGATTGAAAATCACAAGCTTTATAGACAAGTTTAATAGTACAGGATCTTAAGGAGGTTTAGCATTTATTTTTAAGGCAGGAACTAAACTGCAAGTTTTCTTGTTAAATCAAGATAATACCAAGACCTATGCGACTAAGGGCCTAAAGCAATAATTAAGTATGTTGCTGATCACTATCTGCAAAAAGTAATATATCATCCAAGGGCTAACCATTCTAGAACAAGTTTCTTAACTCAAGTTCTTCCCAAACCAAAATAATAAGGTCCAAGTAAAAACATACAATACGGATACTTTAAGACTCATTAGCCACCAATTCTTTTCAGGAGATGACATTAATAGAAATGTAACTTAAAGTTCAATTAAATTAATTCTCATATATATTATAACTCCCTTAATTTTCTTTCCTATGGAAAATTGAGCTAAGCTAGAAACAAATTTTACGTAAAAACAAAGAATTTTCACATAAGACTTAGCTCTAAACCTTCAATATACATCTTGGGTTTTCATCTTATTTTTTTTTTAAGTTGAATGTTCATCTGCTATTGAGGACATACTCATTTTCTACAGAAAGCCCAGGCTTTCAAATAATCAAACACCGAGAAATGTGATTAAATCACAGCAGAAAGTAGTAACAGCAAGGTAATATAATGAGGTCACAACTCGAGCAGCCAATCAAAAGCATAAAAGCATTTCCTGCAATATTAATAGTCAAAAGAGAAAACCAATCACAGAAACCTTGGGCCTTCTTTTGACAGTCACAGAAGCAAGAGAACCAATCCACACACACTCGGAGTTGACAATAAGGCGGGACCACAGGTTCATTGAAGAAATTCTTGAGGGTGCAGTTACTATGAACTTCGCACGCAAGTAACACCACTCCAAGAGTCACCAACACTGTCAAGCCAGGTGAAATTCAACCGTATCCAAAATGTAAACCATCGGGGGGAAAGCATTTTTGCCCTAAACTGCTATTATTAAAAAAAAAAAAAATGCAGCTGTCACCTTGGATGCAGTAGGTCCTCAACTTCTAAAAGACGCCCCCGCCCCGTCCGCCAAGCCATGACAATTGTCGGGGACGCGACCCGAGGACAGCACATCCCCGGTCCCTTTCTAACACAGCGCATGGAGCGGGCGCTGTCCCCCCTAGGCAGGCAGAAACGACTAGCTCCGGCCACAGAGTTAGCCGGTCAGCGGCTTTCTAACGCTACATCCTGCTACTAGTCGCGGCCCCCGCCCTCTCCCGCCGCAGTGCTGCACCATCACCTCCATCCCTCTGCACGAACGAGGGCCGAAAAACGAGATTACCTTGCTAGGAGGAAGATGATGTTTGTTTTCAAAGCGCTTTACTTTCCGTAAC
>NW_011494711.1:3540339-3540815 GCF_000754665.1 Bison bison bison | reverse complement strand
GGTAAACAGAGGCCGTACGCCAAGTGCGGCCAGAACATCCCCTGCGCCATTCCCGGCCGCCGCTTACGGCAAGGCCCCCTTACGGCAGCGTAAGCGGCGCTGCGAGCTAATCACAACACTGGGACGCAACAACATGGCGGCCGCGGGCGGGCGCTGCGCCGGCCGAAAGGGTTTACGCTACTCCGCCGGCGTAGGGTCCCATGCGCTGGAGCGGCAGCGGCGCCCTCCAGCGAGCGTAAAGCGCTCTGTGAATGGCGAGGCCCGACTGACAAAGGGGAGGGGGGAGGAGAGAAGGGGGGGTAATAAACACTCGAGTCCCTACCGATTCCTCCTCCTTCTCCATCCCGGTGGGCATCTGGGGCACGGCCCGGTTGATGGAGACGCAGTCGTTGAGATCAGGCATGTCCTTGCCGCGGTAGATAGGCAGCGGTTTGGCGGCGTCCAGCGCCCGCGCTCGGAAGGAGAGTTTACTCATT
>NW_011494711.1:3536570-3540239 GCF_000754665.1 Bison bison bison | reverse complement strand
GCCCGCTCCTCCTCCTCCTCCTCACTGCCCCCGGCCACAGCATGGGCGCCCACCCCGCCCGAAAACAGCCCCCCGCCGCCCGCGGCCGCTTCCACACACTAGATCCGCCGCTCGCCCGCCCGATCCGCTCCCTGCGCCATGGCCAACATGGCGGACATTACCACAGCGGCGGCGAGCGATCCCGGCAGCCCGCGCGAGAGCGCGCCCCCGCCGCGGGGACGCGCCTCGCCCTCTCCCTCCCTCCCTCCTTCCTCTCCCTTCCCCTCCCTCGCCTGCCCACCCACTCTCTCCGCTGCGCGGCCGGCCCGCGGGAGCGTGCTCAGGCTCCGGCCGCTCCGGAGAAAGGGGGTGGCGGCGACGGCCGCCTTCTGCTCGGCAGCCCGCGCTCTCGCCGTGTGGCAGGTGCCAGGTGCGCAAGTTAACCCGCGCCCCCTGAGCGTGCGCCTCTGCCTCCGCGGCCCCGACACCCCGCTCGCTGGGTACCCCGAGGAAGGCGCCGCGCAGAACAGCCGCACTGAGCAGCGGGATTATGCTGAAGCGGGAAGGGAAGATGTCAACAGGAGCCACAACTGCCCCACCGCGCCTGTACTTAGGAAGAGCTTATCTCTAAGGCGCCTCGAGCGCCGGCTCATTCGCATTCTCCGATTCGTACAGCCCTGAGAAGTGTGAAAGGTTCATTTCTTCTCCCCACTCCGAGGGGCACAGACCTGCCGGGTCTCGCCCACCCGGAAAACTCACATGGCCCCAGTCCTGTTCCCTGCATCCTCTCTTCAGTACCTGACCGAAAGAGCTCTCCAAGGTAAGGCATCCTCGCTTTCGCAGGGAGGATGCTAACGCCTGCAGTGAGGGTTAACGTTTGAGACTGCCAGATGCAACAAGTGCACTTGAACCTGTCTCCCAAACTTAAGAGAATTATGTAGTGACGATAGATATTTCTAATTTCAAAACTAGAGTTCTTAAAAATTAACCTTATAAAATTTAACCAAGGCAGCACACATTTCCCAAGTGACAGGTCTGTGCAAAATATTGGTGCTGTGGAAGGCGCAAAGAAGTTTGAGATATAAAGTTCTTCGTGCAACTTTGACATTGATGGGATGGCAGAAAGGTTGGAAAGATGAATAACAATAAGAGATGTAAATAATTGAAGAGCAGGGCAACCAGAAAGCAAAATGAAGAATGACAGTAAAAAAGAAAAGAAAAATTGATCACTTGAAGAAAACTATATAGGTGATGACACACGGCAGTAGACATGATTAATTACCAAATGAGTCGCACAAACCCTGATTGCCAGGAGAGTTCAGAGAAAGGAGACTTTTTAAGCCTGAACCAGTTAGAGAAAGTTCTAAAGAGGAGAGAAAATCCAGCTGGCTCAAATAAGCACCAGCTATTGTTGACATCAGTCTCATTTAACTGAGTTCCTTGGTTAGACTTTAAGCATTAACAGTTTTCCTACAAAATTCCTAGGAAGAGTGTAACATTTTGCCATTTTTTAATAATTGATAAATATCTTTCCTAACTCAGAGAAAGTAGATAGTTTGCAGACATCTAGAAGAGAAAAAATGGAGAAGGCAATGGCACCCCACTCCAGTACTCTTGCCTGGAAAATCCCATGGATGGAGGAGGAGCCTGGTAGGCTGCAGTCCATGGGCGCGAAGAGTAGGACACGACTGAGCGATTTCACTTTCACTTTTCACTTTCACGCATTGGAGAAGGAAATGGCAACCCACTCCAGTGTTCTTGCCTGGAGAATCCCAGGGACAGGGGAGCCTGGTGGGCTGCCCTCTTTGGGGTCGCACAGAGTCGGACACGACTGAAGTGACTTAGCAGCAGCAGCAGAAGAGAAAAAAAAACTTACTCCTAGTCATTTGTATGTGACATCAAAGCTCCATCTCTTCCTCCACTTTCTCTCAGATCATCTACTTACTCTCCTCTCTTTTTCCTGCCTGAACTCCTCCCTTTTCTCTCCACCTCCCCCTGGGAAGGCAAAATGGTGGATACAGATTGCCTGGCATAGTCTAACCCCTTCACCCAGCAAGAATTCAGGCATGCTCAGTGGGGTTTGAGGTTTTCCATCCACTTTGTTGCTGAAAACAGTGGAGGTTCAGTGACTCACTTCTTGTAAGTGATACCTTCCTCATCTTATGGGCATGTCCTGATCCAAGTGTTACCCTCTGGAACAGGTCAGTTCTCTGCAAGGAAGAACAAGATGTTACTGGGAGGAGGTCAGCATTGGAGTCAAGCCTGAGAAGGGTGAGGGGAAGCAATGGTTGAAGATATTAGTCACCCAGTCTTTTATCTGGCACATCTAACTTTCTTCTATACCCTATATTTATTGCTACTCTCAAAAAAGGAAATACTGAGTATCTATTGTATACCAGCCACTCTTCAGTTCAGTTCAGTCACTCAGTCATGTCCGACTCTTTGTGACCCCCTGAATTGCAGCACGCCAGGCCTCCCTATCCATCACCAACTCCCGGAGTTCACTCAAACTCATATCCATCGAGTCGGTGATGCCATCCAGCCATCTCATTCTCTGGCATCCCCTTCTCTTGCCCCCCATCCCTCAGATCATGAACTCCTTATTGCCAAATTCAGACTTAAATTGAAGAAAGTAGGGAAAACAACTAGACCAGCCACTCTAGGGGTACTTTATTACCTCAAATAATTGCACTTTAATTGAATCCCAGTTAATTTTCAATATAGCTCTCTGAAGAACCATTACAGTTTTACTAATAAGGAAACTGAGCCTCAAAATGTTTGGCAAATTTCAACACTAATAACTTGCAGAAGTGGGTTCAAATCCAGGTCTAGCCTGACTTCAAAACTCCTGTTTTCTTAGCAGTGCCACCCTGTTATCCCAGCTCTTTGATACTGACTGTTCAAACATTCTAAAGTCGCTGATCCAAATTACTGAGACTTTCCAACCAGTGGCTAATAGAGTGCATATCCTGGAGCCTAAGGATGCCACAACCTCAAGGAGGGTAGGAACAATATCTGCTTTGTTACTCACACATCCTCAGTTCTGTGCCTCATACATAGCCAGCACCTACCATATATATTTGTTGACCGGTACTTATATGCAGAGTACATCATGAGAAACGCTGGGCTGGAGGAAGCACAAGCTGGAATCAAGATTGCCGGGAGAAATATCAATAACCTCAGATATGTAGATGACACCACCCTTATGGCAGAAAGTGAAGAAGAACTAAAAAGCCTCTTGATGAAAGTTAAAGAGGAGAGTGAAAAAGTTGGCTTAGAACTCAACATTCAGAAAACGAAGATCATGGCATCTGGTCCCATCACTTCATGGGAAATAGATGGGGAAGCAATGGAAATAGTGACAGAATTTATTTTCTTGGACTCAAAAGTCACTGTAGATGGTAACTGCAGCCATGAAATCAAAAGACACTTGCTCCCTGGAAGAAAAGTTATGACCAACCTAGACAGCATATTAAAAAGCAGAGACATTACTTTGCCAACAAATGCCCATCTAGTCTAAGCTATGGTTTTTCCAGTAGTCATGTATGGTTGTGAGAGTTGGACCATAAAGAAAGCTGAGCACAAAAGAATTGATGCTTTTGAACTGTGGTGTTGGAGAACACTCTTGAGAGTCCCTTGGACTGCAAGGAGATCCAACCAGTCAATCATAAAGGAAATCAGTCCTGAATA
>NW_011494711.1:3527382-3536470 GCF_000754665.1 Bison bison bison | reverse complement strand
TGGCCACCTGATGTGAAGAGCTGACTCATTTGAAAAGACTCTGATGCTAGGAAAGATTGAAGGCAGGAGTAGAAGGGGACGACAGAGGATGAGATGGTTGGATAGCATCACCGACTCGATGGACATGGGTTTGGGTAGACTCTGGAAGTTGGTGATGGACGGGGAGCCCTGGCATGCTACGGTTCATGGGGTCACAAAGAGTCGGACACAACTGAGCCACTGAACTGAACTGAATTTCCTGAAGAAATTCAGTGACACAGGCCATTCCACTCTAGCTTGGAGTTCACATGTCTTATTAGCCTGTCACCTGATTTAGCCCCAGGTGGCGCTAGTGGTAAAGAACCCACCTGCCAGTACAGGAGACTTAAAAGACCGGGTTTAATCTTCCTGGGTTGAGAAGATCCTCTGGAAGAAGGCATGGCAACCCACTCCAATATTCTTGCCTGAAGAATCCCTTGGACTGAGAAGCTTGGTGGGCTACAGTCCCTAGGGTCACACAGAGTCAGACACGACTGAAGTGACTTGGGATGCACGCACACCAGTATCTGCTCTTATGGCCTAACTGGCTCTTCAGCTTCCACCCTTTGGGCCTAGGAATTTTAGAACCAATTAAAGAAATTTGAAGAAACTCTTTTGAAATCTGAAATTCTATTGCAGGAATGGGTTTTTGCTGTAGTACCTGTTTTGTTCTTTTTCTTTTACCATGTAGCAGATTTCCCCTCCTAATCTCCATTTTCTTCTTGCCCCACCATAGGTAATGATTACAGATCTGGGAATAAAACAGTTTGAGGTGAATAACACAATAGACTTTTCAAGTGAGATGCAGCCTGTGTTTTCTTGGCTTCAAATTCAGTTCCCAAACCAGAATGGCTCTGTTTCACATTTGGAAAGTAGCTTTTATTTGTATATTATTTTTCATAAAGTTTATTTCAAATCTATTTGTTGAATACCCATACACTTGTTAAACAGAAAATATTTTTCAACTTTTGAAGTACAGCCTGTTATAAAATGTCTTTCTCAAAACCTGTTTCAAATGATTGTGCAGCCTAATAGTCTATTTTAATTTCCATGCACAATGAACTGAATATAGTAATTCTAAAATCAGTCCATTTGAAATATGCACTGGACCAATTTCAAAAGACATGCATTTGGTCAAGCAAATGTAATATATAAACACCCAAGAATTAGTTATAGTTTTAAAGCCGTATCAAAATAAAACTACTTCTAAATGTAGTCAACTCAATAAAGGTCAAGTAACTGTAAGAATCGCGATTATATTCCAGTTTCCACTTCCCCATACTATGATCAGGGCAGGCAGCTTCGAAGTAATGAACAAATTACTTTTTGAAAGAAATCTTAAAACTAGCAAACACAGTTGCTATTCAACTACTCCAGAGTTTTGTAAATGTCATGTTCTTTCTAATTGGCCCCTTATTTCAGCAAACCCAATTGAAAGTTAATTGGATTGGTATGTGAACTGCATCCCCTCCCCTCCCCCTTATATTGCCAGGAATGAGCCCAGTACCCATAAAGCTTCCTTGTTTTCCATATGTAATCTGAATGTGGGGTTTGCATTCATCACAGTCAACTGGAATCAGCCCCCTGGTTCCAGAGCCCTTGACTGCTGCAACTCTGAATGTTTGAGATATAGAGACAGAGATTGCATTCGGAGGTGATACCCCCAAACATCTACTTCCACCTTTATATTCCCACAGTGGGAAATCCAGACACTAAATAAAAATATGCAGCTACGGTTCTGTCTCTTAGCAGCAACGTTCCTCTCAGACCTGGTTGGAATCACAGGGTGCCACCTTGTGTATAAGCTGACGATTTACTTCCCAAGTTCCACAAAGGATCCAGATAGACTCAAAAATAATCAGCCCATAGCTCTGTATTTTAGTAACCAAAGAAAAAATGAGACAGATGTAATGAAACAGATTTGGAAACACATAGCTCCACAGGGTCCACGACACTCAGTTTTCAATCACACTAACAGCCTGTCTCATTTGTTGCCCCACCCTGACCAGAAAACACACCCAGTGCCCCACACATGGAATAGATTGACGCTGCTCACTCAAACTTCTGGACAGACACCAGAAATAAATCTCCTGTGACAAAGCTAATGAATCTGACGAGGACAATTACTTGTGTCCAAACAGCAAGTAAGCGGTATAGATTTAACTTTTAGGACTCTGGGTTCCTGAGAGCCACAAGGTTCCACAGAGGTGATGATTATGGTCTTACTTATTTTGATTAAGTGCTAAGTTTGAAACAGAGAAACAGTTGTTAGAGCAACGCCACAGGAGGTAAGATAGGATCCTTTCCAACCTAGCTACCTTGCCCTTGGGAAATTCCACACTTTAAACTCAGCACAGCTGCCTTCAGTCAAAGCCTCTGTTAGATCCATGGAACTGGCTGGACCTTTCATGTTAGGAGGTGGAGAGTTGGAATGAAGAATCTGGGGCTCTGGAGCTTCAGGTTCACATCTCCTGTTGGTTTAGGTCTCCTGTAACATCTCTTCTTTTCAGTTGTCTTCCCTCGCATCCTCCACCGGCGCATCCTTTTCTCCTCGAGCATCTCTGAAAGGAATTTGGAAGGTGGCTTCTCTCTCCTTGTAAGGGCAGTCCAGTTTCACTGATGTGCTGGCATATGTCAGCAAGTGAGGCATTGAGCTCTCTGGGGTCCAAAGTGTTAAACGAGAGGAGTCCATTGTTAGGAACCTTGGGTTGCTATTCTAAATGTGGCTTCCTTTACCTATTTTTTCTCTCTCCCACCACCAAAAGACTGATGTTTATAAACACAGATTTGTGAATGGAATATGCAGTTAGAATCCTGAATTAAAGAAAATGAGTGAATTGATTTAGTAACAGCCACACACTTCCCAGCTGGTTCTAGTGGTAAAGAGCCCACCTGCCAGTGCAGGAGACATAAAAGATGTGGGTTCAATCCCTGAGTCAGGAAGATCCCCTGGAAGAGGGCAAGGCAACCCACTCCAGTATTCTTGCCTGGAGAATCCCATGGATAGAGGAGCCTGGCAGGCTTCAGTCTATAGGGTTGCACAGAATTGGACACAACTGAAGTGACTTAGCATGCATGCACATGTTATTGACCTTATATTTTTGCTCCTAAGATCAAAGTGACTTATTTCCTAAGAAAAGTTCCTGGTATCAACATATTGAGAATCCCCTAAACTCCAGAGTGACTTCTTAGGAGGCAGAAAGGGAAACAGATTAGAAAGCAGCTCTGCTTGCCTTTCATCAGTTATTAATGGTGACTTTGGCAGAAAGAAAACAGAAAATATTGAAATAAAATAATTACCTAGATAGTTACTGACTCACCTACACCCCCTTACCTTTTTTTAGACAGTTTCAAATGAGTTTTGAGAGTAGCTAAAAATATGCTAAGATAACATTTGGGCTGTAAGTTTCCTAGTCATGTGAAAATAGAGAACCTTGGCAACTTCCAGGTCATAATGTCCATTAGATAAAATGATTACTCAGAAGATTTATAATTCTTCCTGGCCTGAGTTAAAATATCCAAGAGGTCACAAATAGTGCAACTAGGTGGTATGAAAGACACCTCAACAGCATCTTTACAACTGACACAAAAGGGGTATCCACCAGGCTGTTTCTTTTAGTAACTTTCCATATAAGCCAATGGCTTCATTTGCAATTCAGCATAAGCAATCCTGCAAGGGTTAGAGTGTATCTGCATGTCTGAGGCCATGAGCCACACCCCATGCAGATCTCAGAGGATGAAGGAACTCCTTGGCATCCAAGCAATTCTCCTTGAATAGTGTTTTTCTCTCAACTGTGTCCTGATATACGCTGTGACTGAGAGCTCAAAACTGTGGCTCTATTGCAATTGCCTGAAGCGTGGCTCTTCTGAGTGCCCAGTTAAGGGCACCGTTAAATGACTGTTGTGGAGGATAGAGTTAACATTCTTTTTTGGAAAGAAAAGAGTTTAACAAGGACCAGTGTACAAATCAGCATCTGTCCCCACTGCTCTTGCAGTGAGCTAAGGGTTGTTGTTCAGTTGCTAAGTTGTGTCCGACTCTTTGCCACCCCATGGACTGTAGCCCACCAGGCTCCACTATCCATGGGATTTCCCAGGCGAGAATACTGGAGTGGGTTGCCAAGCTATCCTCAGGGGATCTTCCTGACCCAGAAATCAAACCGCGTCTCTGTGTCTCCTGCATTGGGAGGTGGATTATTTTACCGCTGTGCCACCTGGGAGACGCATTCACTGGATGGGCCTAGAGGTAATTCTGCCTTTGCATAACAAGACATGCGTGCTCTCTCAGGTTAGATGGTGTGGGGAGGTAGGGTGGAAGAAGGGTGTTGCTGCATCCTGCATCCACATAAAGGTTGTCCTCTAGTTGGTGGCAACAACTGTTTGGCAGCTTTGTTCTCTAGCTTTGTGTATAGATGCTTTTGTACCAAGTTGCACATCTTCCACACTCATCTACTCTGCAGTCCTTCGCAGCAGTGGGCATTCCCCTTAGGGATGGCACACAAGCCATGCCTACAGATGACCTGGGCATTTTAGGATAACTTAACAGGACATTTTAGGATAACTTAAAGAGACTGTGGAAATGGACATCATTATTTTTTAAATTGGAGGAAAATTGCTTTACAGGGTTGTGTTGGTTTCTGCCATAGAACAACTTGAATCAGTCATAAGTATATATCCCCTTCCCTCTTAATCCTCCCGCCCCTCCCCTGGACAGCAGTTTGAAGGCCAATTTCCTCCACCTGGTGGATGCCCTCCACTAATTTGTGGGCAGTGATAGCTTGGTTTACTTTGCCAACAAATGTCCATATAGTCAAAACTATGGTTTTTTCCAGTAGTCATGCATAGATGTGAGAGCTGGACCATACAGAAGGCTGAGTGCTGAAGAATTGATGCTTTCAAATTGTATTGTTGGAGAAGACTCTTGAGAGTCTCTTGGACTGAAAGAAGATCAATCCTAAAGGACATCAACCCTGAATATTCATTGGAAGGACTGACGCTAAAGCCATCAGGTGGCCAAAGTATTGGAGCTTTCTAATGAGAGCCAACTCATTAGAAAAGACCCTGATGCTGGGAAAGACTGAAGCAAGAGGAGAAGGGAACGACAGAGGACAGATGGTTGGATGGCATCAGTGACTCAATGGACATGAGTTTGAGCAAGCTCCAGGAGATGGTGAAAGACAGGGATGCCCGGCGTGCTACAGTCCATCAGGTCACAAAGAGTTGGACATGACTGAGTGACTAAACAACAACAACAGCAACATAACTTGGTCCTAGAGCTTGGTTTGAAGACTCTAATGACCTTCTTGATCCTTTCTCTTACTACTTCTCTATTTCTTGGGGCTGAAATGGCCTGTATGGTATGTTGCATCACATGTATGCAATATTACCAGCTGTTTAAAACATGCTGAGTGGTTAACCAAAGAAAACAACACTTGAAATCTATTTTAGGCATAGATAATCCTGGACTATTCTCTGGAAATATTCCCTCTAGTGAGGAAATGAGATTTCAGGGAAAGGGGTGGTGGTAGAGAGAAATCCTTACTTCCTAGTTCATCAGCCACTCTGTATTGGTTAAATCATAATAATAATTCTAGATAGATGGATTAAAAAACAACAAATGCGACCTAATTAAAGTTAAAAGCTTTTGCACAATGAAGGAAACTATAAGCAAGCTGAAAAGACAGCCTTCAGAATGGGAGAAAATAATAGCAAATGAAGCAACTGACAAAGAATTAATCTCAAAAATATACAAGCAGCTCATACAGCTCGATACCAGAAAAATAAATGACCCAATCAAAAAATGGGCCAGATAACTAAATAGACATTTCTCCAAAAAAGATATACTGACAAACACATGAAAAGATGCTCAACATCACCCATTATCAGAGAAATGAAAATCAAAACCACAATGAGGTACCATCTCATACCAGTCAGAATGGCTGCTATCAAAAAGTCTACAAACAATAAATGCTGGAGAGGGTGCAGAGAAAAGGGAACCCTCTTAAACTGTTGGTGGGAATGCAAACTAGTACAGCCACTATGGGGAACAGTGTGGAGATTGCTTAAAAACCTGGAAATAGAACTGCCATATGACCCAGCAATCCCACTGCTGGGCATACACACTGAGGAAACCAGAACTGAAAGAGACACGTGTACCCCCAATGTTCATCGCAGCACTGTTTATAATAGCCAGGACATGGAAGCAACCTAAATGCCTATCGGCAGATGAATGGATAAGAAAGCTGTGGTACATATATACAATGGAATATTACTCAGCTATTAAAAAGAATGCATTTGAATCAGTTCTAATGATGTGGATGACACTGGAGCCTATTATACAGAGTGAAGTAAGTCAGAAAGAAAAACACCAATACAGTAGTCAGTTCAATTCAGTTGCTCAGTTGTGTCTGAACGCATATATATGGAATTTAGAAATATGGTAATGATGACTCTATAAGCGAGACAGCAAGAGAGACACAGATATTAAGTACAGACTTTTAGACTCTGTGGGAGAAGGCAAGGGTGGGATGATTAGAGAGAATAGCATTGAAACATGTATATTACCATATGTGAAATAGATCACCAGTCCAGGTTCGGTGCACTGGGACGACTCTGAGGGATGGGATGGGGAGGCAGGTGGGAGGGAGGTTCAGGATGGGGGACACATGTACACCCATGGCTGATTCATGTCAATGTATGGCAAAAACCACTACAATATTGTAAAGTAATTCATTTCAGTTCAGTTCAGTCGGTCAGTCATGTTTGACTTTCTGCGACCCCATGGACTGCAGCACGCCAGGCCTCCCTGTCCATCACCAACTCTCAGAGTTTACTCAAACTCATGTCCACTGAGTCAATGATGTCATCCAACCATCCCATCCTGTCATCCCCTTCTCCTCCTGCCCTTAATCTTTCCCAGCATCAGGATCTTTTCTAATGAGTCAGTTCTTTGCATCAGGTGGCCAAAGTAATTAGCCTCCAATTAAAAAAAAAAAAAAAAAGCGAAAAGAAAACTTATAAAAAAATTAAAGTCAGATGAGGGAGCACTGGGGCGTGGGAGACAGAGCAAGCTTGGTTCCATGTATTGTACAGTTCTTGTTATATTGCTTAAGCTCTGGGAGTTTCTTTGTGAAATGGATCTACTGTGCCCATCTCATAGGCTCCTCATGAGAACTAAATGAGATAATACCATACAAACTGGCTAACACAGTGCCAATTTGCTAACACAGTGGCAAACAATAGAGGCCCATTCAACACTAAAACTACTATTTCTAGGGGCTTCCCTGATGGTCCAGTGGCTAAGACTCCACATGCCCAACACAGAGGGCCTGGGTTCAATCCCTGGTCAGGGAGGTAGATCCCAGATGCTGCAAGCAAAGATCCCACATGCTGAAACTAATACCTGGTACAGCCAAATAAAGAAATAATTTTTTCTAAGCAGACTACTGTTTATTTTCTCTGCTCTCTGCCTTTTTATTTCCATGGCTTGCATGCATGCTCAGTTGCATCTGACTCTTTGAGACACCATGGACTATAGCCGGTCAGGCTTCTCTGTCCATGGGATTCTCCAGGCAAGAATACTGGAGTGGGTTGCCATTCCTTCTCCTGGGGATCTTCCCGACCCAGGGATTGGATTTGAGTCTCCTGGAAGGCAGGTTCTTTACCACTGAGTCACCCAGGAAGCCCATGGCTTGAGGTGATTTAAATTAGATACAATTAAAACTGTAGTGCTTATAAGATGAGACCCTACATTTCTACTCTGGCTTATGGTTTAAACTCTTTAAAACTAAACTAGTGCTCACTTCAGCAGCACATATACTAAAACTAAACAACAGAACCTTCCTCCCACCCCCACCCCCCCGTCTCATCTCATTTCTTGGCCCTGCCTGGGGTCCCAGGCATGTGGAACTATTATTAAAATCATCATGGCCACAGGGTACTGCCAAAGAGAACTTTGAAGTGAAAAGATACTGTCTTTCTTAAGGATAGACATATGTACGTCTCAATACTTAAGCAAACCCTCTGAAAAGTTTGATTTATTTTTCATTTTCTGAAAGTTCTCATCAATAACTATGTATCATGTGACCTTAAGACCCAGATTTGAGAGGAAGAGTCTGCCTTTCCTTCCTTCTTTCCTTTTTCCCTCCTTCCCTCCATCTCTCCTTTGCTTCCATTCACTTCTTATTTTAGGAAAATTCTAAAGCTTATTTTAAAAGTTCAGGTATCTATCTAAATAGCAACAAGGTTACTTCCTGTTCAAAATCAGGCAAAAACCCATTTATGCCTATAAATGGGCTCCTTATGCATGCAAAATCTCGTATCATAATCTGTGCACTCATTTGTTGTTGTTGTTGTTTTTAATTTTATTTTTTAACTTTACAATATTGTATTGGTTTTGCCATATATCAAAATGAATCCGCCACAGGTATACATATGTTCCTCATCCCAAACCCTCCTCCCTCCTCCTTCCCCATACCATCCCTCTGGGTCGTCCCAGTACACCAGCCCCAAGCATCTGGTATCATGTGCACTCATTTGTGTCTGAGTTTATGTTCATCTGTATTACAATGCTACCACCTTCACAAGTGAGGTTATAAATGATATCAGCAAAAGTTCTAACACACCGGGAGGCCTTCCAAAATAATTTACAAATGATGTTTGAATATAGTTTATCTGCTGATTTTCAACAAATCTGTTAGAACATATCCACCCTGAAGTATACCCTGGCTGGGTTTGTAAAGATCCAGACATTCTTCACAGTCAAACCTCGTGACTAAAATGAGCAAGCCATTGGAATAGTATGTTTTTGTTTTTGTTCTGGTCACAGAGGGAGGAGGTAATGACACTGATTTGCTTGTAAGATTTATAAACTATCTCTGAAGGCCTTTTTGCAAAAGAAGAGTTCCATAAGCTCAGTCATGTCCAACTCTTTGTGACCCCATGGACTACAGCCTGCTAGGCTCCTCTGCCCATGGAATTTTCCAGGCAAGAATACTGGAGTGGGTTGCCATTTCCTACTCCAGAGGATCTTCCTAATCCAGAGATCAAACCTGCATCTCCAGCATTGGCAGGC
>NW_011494711.1:3523683-3527282 GCF_000754665.1 Bison bison bison | reverse complement strand
GCAGGCGGATTCTATACCACTGAGCCACCTTGGAAGCTGGGGGTGTGGGGCAGGGAGTGAGGGGGTGGGTGGTATATACATACTGTTTACTAACTGTGCTTATGAAGCCAGTGCCATCACTTACTGACCTTTTTTCTCTTGATGATCCATTGATATAACTTAATTAAGAGGAAAATATTGGAACATAAGACATCTTTCCTTTGGAACATACTTACCTTTCCTGACTTCTAAGAGATGAGAAAATTCTTCAGACAAGCGTTTAGCCAAAAAGAACAATAAACATCCTTCTCGGCACTGTGTTCTCTGACAAGATATTTCTTCTTCATTATTTTTACAAATTTATTAATAGCTCTGAAGGCATTCTGTTTGAATAAGATGGAGAATATTCATGCTGCATTTTATTTGTTAATTTTAATATAGCCTGCAGACTGTACAGAATTCATCACTTTTACAGTCACCTTATCCTAATTAGAAATAATGTACCATTATCTGAAACAGTAAGAGGAGGAATAGCCCCCAAAATATTTAGAATTGAGAATGTCAACTTTGTTTCCATCTGCAAATGGAAGATTTGTTTCCCACCTGGGAAGTTGATGCTTGCTCTCAACAGTACAGCTAACAGCCCAGAGCAGGCACAAATATTGACTTCTCCTCTGCCCTGTTGCCTGATCTATAGCAATAAATTCCCAGGGTGGCCGAGCAATTACACACAACGTGATCACTATCACAGCAGGCCCAGCTAGATACGGATACACAACATGATCACTTACCCAGTAGGCACCGTTCAATATGATTAGACAACATGATCATGACACAGCAGGTCCTTTCAATATGGATTCCTAACATGGCCATGACTAATAGACCAGGCAACTTGCATGCTTCTGAACTGCAACCCCCACGCCTGCAGGAATAGCTTGATGGGTACATGTCATAAAATACCCAGCTCCACAAGTGCACTCAGGTGTAGACACCCTGTCCAGGGTCGTTTAGCACAGCAGGTTCTACCATACAGCAATTTGACCACTGACACAGTGGAAACAGATTTTACCCTGCAGACGACATGTGATGGGACTTTCCAATGGGACTGCGAACATGGCAGGCAGTATTCTGACTTTAGCCAAGTACAAATAAGCAAAAGCCTCATGATGAACAGAAGACCTGTGATTTAGAAAACATTGCAACAAATGGCCCCAAAGGAAAAGACAAGGAGCACACTGCTTTAGGTGGAGTGTGGGTTTTCCTGCACCCACACCTCCAGTGCTTCTGGCAGAAGAGGGTGACTCTGACACTATCCTGCTACTCTCTTTAGAGCACATCCTTTTGATGGAAGGTGCTGTGTCTCTGAGCTGCTTTGATGTATGTGAAAATACACCAACTTCTTTGTGTAAAGTAAGGTTATCAGCAATTGTGTAGAATAAAAAAAGAAAAGCTTTCTAAGCAAATAAGTGGAATACTTTTTGCCAGCTTTAAAGAAGCAAATGGATTTGCAAATTTGAAATCAAATTAACAAAAAGAAGAATAATTATTTTATCAAAAAGCTTTTCATTTACTTTTAAATGATGTTATTCCCATAGATCCCAATTTGGCTGATCTGGAATGTGGCCCAGAAATTACATTTAAGAAATACACCAGGTGATTCTGCATCAGTGTATTTTATACAGCTTCATCCCATCAGTTCTCTTTTCTTTTCTCTAATTTTCATCTTCCTCTTGCTCTCCCTCTGTCTCCTCTCCCATTCTTTCATCCCTTTTTCCCTGGGCTCTAGCTTCCTCCTGTAATGTTTTCATTTTCTTATCTAGATGGTGCAGATGGTAGAGAGTCTGCCTGCAACACGGGAGACCCGGATTCAATCCCTGGGTTGGGAAGATCCCCTGGAAGAGGAAATGGCAACCCAACCCAGGCAAGTATTCTTGCCTGGAGAATTCCATGGTCAGAGGAGCCTGGCAGGCTATAGTCCATGGGGTGGCAGAGTCGGACACGACTGGGTGACTAACACTTTCATGGGCAGGAATGGGGAGATTGCATGGAGGGTCATAAGGAAAAGAGAAGAAAGAAAATCCTGTCAATTTCATAAGCCCCAAACCATGTTCCAAAACAATGTGAGGTCTTACCATATTCCCTGTGCCCCTTTAATTGTAGCACAAAGATCATGCCACCTAATTTTCTACAGTCATGGTTTCTAGAGGGAGGTCACAAAGAATGAAGAGAAGACAGGCAGAGATCTTGGCCTGACTGAGCCTGCAATTGTCCAGGGTTGTTTCTAGTCACTTAAAAATGCTTCATTTAAAATGCGTACAGCAAACCCAGGATTGGAACAACTATTGTCTTTGTAAATAATGAGGATCCAGGGTTTGTGGTTGTCCTTTTCGTTTGTTTGCTATACCAGTTCTCCATCCGTTTGCTGTTTGTCTGGTTTTGTTTGCTTCTTCCCTGGACTGTTTCATTGAATACAGTGAAGTAATATAGTTCGAAGAACTCTCATTTAGCAATCAGGAGGCACGTATCCTCATCTGACCCTGGCATTAACTACCCTGTGAACTTGGAGAAGTCATGCAATGTCTCTAGACGCATTGTCCTTACTGGAAAGTGAGGAGGTTATCTACAGAGCTCATTTTAGTTCTAAAATTATATAGAATAAAAAATAGTCGTATTCCTCGTATTCCTCTTCTATAATGCTCCAAGATAAATGAGGCTAGGTACAGATTATAACAGAGTTTTTAGCATCCAGAATAGGTGATTTTCTTTTTGTCCTTAAAAAATTAAAACTAGCAGTATCTTGTCTACAGTCAGAATTAAATAGCTGCCACATTTCCTACTGTATTTGTTAGCTCATGTGCTATGCCCAATCACTTCAGTCCAACTCTTTGCAACCTATGGACTGTAGACCTCCAGGCTCCTCTGTCCATGGGATTCTCCAGGCAAGAATACTGGAATGGGTTGCCATGCCCTCCTCCAGAGGATCTTCCCAACCCAGGAGTCAAACCCATATCTCTGGAATGCTCCTGCATTGCAGGCAGCTTCTTTACCCACTGAGCCACCATTGTTAGCTCATAATCAAAGGTAAAAATTTAAACTTAAAAAGAGGTTAATGTTTTAAGTTACACTACTGGTTTCTTAAACTTCTGATCATTAAGGATATATTTATAATAACTATCATTTAAAGAAACTACAGGAAAGCTTTTTAAAAATTAAACAGTTTGAGTGGACTAAAACATTGACTATATTATCACAACCCATATTGAGGACCCCCCTGAGTAACATTGGGGAAAAAACATTAAAAAGTTTTTTTCTGAACACTTATAAACAAGGTGAGAATAGGATACAGAATCAAGGCACATGAGTTCTTAGGAAAGAAATCTTTCTTCTTGCACACAGAGTGTCAGCCTTTATGGTGATGTTCCACAGAAGGAGGGAAGAAGAGGGGAGAACTGCAGGGAAGGTAGAAGGGAAAGGACAGAACTAATACTTATGGATGCCAAAGAATTGATGCTTTTGAACTGTGGTGTTGGAGAAGACTCTTGAGAGTCCCTTGGACTGCAAGGAGATCCAACCAGTCCATTTTAAAGGAGATCAGTCCTGGGTGTTCTTGGGAAGGAATG
>NW_011494711.1:3515768-3523583 GCF_000754665.1 Bison bison bison | reverse complement strand
ATGATGCTAAAGCTGAAACTCCAGTACTTTGGCCACCTCATGTGAAGAGTTGACTCATTGGAAAAGACTCTGATGCTGGGAGGGATTGGGGGCAGGAGGAAAAGGGGACGAGAGGATGAGATGGCTGGATGGCATCTACCGACTCAATGGACATGAGTCTGAGTGAACTCTGGGAGTTGGTGATGGACAGGGAGGCCTGGCGTGCTGCGATTCATGGGGTCGCAAAGAGTCGGACACGACTGAGCGACTGAACTGAACTGAATACTTACGGAGCAAGGTCATGTACCAGGCACTGTGTCACTTAGCAGGCACTGAATGAGGCACTTTTAAGTCATTTAGTACCTGACCATTGACTACCTTGTGTGCCTAATCTGAGAGCTGAGCATGACGTGGCAAAGAAGAAATACATGGCCTTTGCCTACATTTAATTCTATAACCATCTTTAAAAGTCCATATTATTGACCCGTATTCTTTGTACTTCTCACCTTGCATTTTATTGCAATTCATAAAGTTTACAATGATTCCTCCCACATACTCCCACCAGCCCCAGGACAGAAACATACCTTTCCTTTTCTATCCTATACCTAGTGTTAGTCATGAATTAAGTGCTATTGAGTAGAGAACTATACAGGATCTATAAACCAAGTAATGCCTCCTTTTACTCAGTTAACAAAATTAATAAGAAATAATAGCATCCAACTTTTGCCATCTTCCCAGAGAAGTCAGTCAAGAAAATCAATGGTATTGTAAAGGAATTATCCTCCAATTAAAAAAAAAATTAAAAAAAAAAGAAAATTAACAAAACCCTGAAATTTCCTTGGATTTCATACAGTTCCACATTTTTGTTTTGATTTTTAATTTTGAAAAATTAAACTTAACTTTAGTTGCACAGTTTACAATTAAATGAAACTGTACAGTTCAGTATTGCTAAGTATACTCATATTGTTGTGCAACCAGTCTCCAGAACTTTTCGTCTTACAAAACTGAAACTCTATACACATTAAATAACAACTCCCATTTCCCCTCCCCTCAGCCTCTGGCAGCCAACATTCTGCCCTCCGTTTCTATGAATTTGACTACTCTAGGTACCTCACATTAGTGGAGTCATACAGCATTTGTCTCTTTATCACTGACTTATTTCCCCTAGCACAATGTACTCAAGGTTCATCTATATTGTAGCATGTGTCAGAATCTCCTTTTTTACATGTAAGGCTGACTGCTGCTGCTGCTGCTAAGTCACTTCAGTCGTGTCCAACTCTGTGCAGCCCACCAGGTTCCCCCGTCCCTGGGATTCTCCAGGCAAGAACACTGGTGGGTTGCCATTTCCTTCTCCAAGGCATGAAAGGGAAAAGTGAAAGTCAAGTGGCTCAGTCGTGTCCGACTCTTTGCAACCCCATGGTCTGCAGCCTACCAGGCTCCTCCGTCCATGGGATTTTCCAGGCAAGAGTACTGGAGTGGGGTGCCATTGCCTTCTCCAATATATATTTTTATACCACATTATGTTTATCCATTCACCCATCAATAAACACTTGGGTATTGTGAACAATGCTGCTGTGAACAAGGGCATACAAATATCTCTTTGAGACCCTACTTTCGATTCCTTTGAGTACATACTCAGAAGTGGAATTGCTAAGTCATATGATAATTCTATTTTTAACTTTTCTGCAGAATCTCTGTACTGTTTTCCATAGGGGCTGCACCATTTTACATTTCTACCAACAGTGCACAAGGGTTTCAATTTCCCTCTATCCTTGCTAACATTTTTTGTTTTGTTTTTTTCCTTAGAGGCTGCCATCCTGATTGGTGTGAGATGATACCTCATGTGGTTTTGATTTACATTTTCTTAATGATTAGTGATATTCAGCATCTTTCATATGCTTCTTAGCCATTTGTGTATCTTCTTTGGAGAAATGTCTATTCAAGTTCTTTGTCCATTTTTTAATCATACTATTAGATTAAAAATAAGTAACTTGATTGTATGGCATTTTGTAGTTTATATAGCGTTTTCATATACTTTACTGTATTTTATATTCATAGTAACCCTGTGGGATTGGCAGGTAGGTATTTTGCCATCTGCAATAACAAAAACTGAGAATGAGAGAAACAGAACTTTGATCAAATAGCCATTAATAGACAGGATCAAGTGTTGGAGAGTTGAAGTCTATATTGTCTTTGTTTGAAAATTAAAAATGATGTGGTATATATAACCAATGGAAAGAGCACAGAATGAATTTCAGGACCATCCATTAAAAATCACAGACAAGATGGGAATTCCCTGGTGGTCCAGTTAGGGTTCTATGCTTTCACTGCCATGGGCCTGGGCTCACTCCCTGGCTGGGGAACTGAGATCCAGCAAGCTGCCCAGTGAAGGTGGGGCAGGCTGCAGTGGGAAGAATCATAGACAAGAAAACCTAACTGTGAATTTGAGATATATTTCCTGTGTCTTGTGGACATAATCCCATTTTCCATGCTCCACTGCACTATATACATTTTCCAGATATCAGATCCAGGAAGCCATTGTCAGTGGGAAACTTTCTTTTCCAAACTATGCGCTAAACCCCCTCAGTGGCCTTCCTCTTGCATGCTGAGGAAGGTGAGACTGCTGCTGCTAAGTCACTTCAGTCGTGTCTGACTCTGTGTGACCCTATAGACGGCAGCCCACCAGGCTCCCATCCATGGGATTTCCCAGGCAAGAGTACTGGAGTGGGTTGCCATTGCCTTCTCCAGTGCATGAAAGTGAAAAGTGAAAGTGAAGCCCACACAAAAATGCAATGGGGAGAGAAGCTATGCAGAGATTACTTCTGGCTGATGGGTTTGAGAATATGTCAGAGAAAGCTTTAGGGGAAAATACTATCTGATCCTTGAAAAATATGTAGAAATGGGGCAAGAAGTCCATTCTTGGCAGAAAGAAATGTGTGAGCAAAGACATGAAGGAGGAAAGGAGAGGATGAATTCCAGGATTAGGAACCTGAAGGATGAAGCATGGTGAATGGAAAGATCTAAGAAACAGTCCACAAAGCTTCCAGTACTGGTCCTGCCTAGTAATGACTATTTGTTCAAAGTACTCAGTTTCCCTCATTCTCAGCTTTTATTGTTGCAGATGGCAAAATATCTACCTGCCAACCCACAAGGGTTATTGGGAATATAAAATATCTTTGTGTGTGTAAATGTTATATAAAGCACAAAAACCTATACAAGCATAAGGAATTTTTATTGGTAAGCGGGGGCCCAATGATGGAAGGCCTTGAACATCTGGCTAAGGGGTTTGCACAAGTCATTTGTATCACACTCAGAGATCCTTCACTGAGACTTCCCATTGTTACCCAAGGAAAGTCCAGTTAACTCTTCTACACGATGTGAAGTAATCTGGTACGCCAGTCATAAATACATTGGACTGGAATAGATTATATACCTGTAACTCACTGTGTTAATTAATTTTCTACAGTTTCAATATTTTAAGCACAACCTTCCAGGTTTCCCTGTTTTCCTCTTCTGTAGATTGACAGTTTTGTCCTCTGGCCTGGACATTGGGACCATCATTTCAAATCTCTCGTTTTCACAACTCCCCTTCTCAAGCCCACATTAGGCCATTCCTCCCAGTTTCACTGATTCCTGAAGAACCAGACTCAGTCCTGGTCTGAGGTCCAGAACAGGTGGCTCACCTCACACTGGAGATGGTTCCTGCTTCATATAGATGACAACAATGTAATTTAGGCCGTGTATAAGGAGTACGTCAAGGCTGTATATTGTCACCCTGCTTATTTAACTTATACGCAGAGTACATCATGAGAAACTCTGGGCTGGAAGAAGCACAGCTGGAATCAAGATTGCCAGGAGAAATATCAATAACCTCAGATATGCAGATGACACCACCCTTATGGCAGAAAGTGAAGAGGAACTCAAAAGCCTCTTGATGAAAGTGAAAGAGGAGAGTGAAAAAGTTGGCTTAAAGCTCAACATTCAGAAAACGATGATCATGGCATCCGGTCCCATCACTTCATGGGAAATAGATGCGGAAACAGTGGAAACAGTGTCAGACTTTATTTTGGGGGGCTCCAAAATCACTGCAGATGGTGACTGAAGACATGAAATTAAAAGACGCTTACTCCTTGGAAGAAAAGTTATGACCAACCTATATAGCATATTCAAAAGCAGAGACATTACTTTGCCAACAAAGGTCCGTCTAGTCAAGGCTATGGTTTTTCCAGTGGTCATGTATGGATGTGAGAGTTGGACTGTGAAGAAAGCTGAGCGCCAAAGAATTGATGCTTTTGAACTGTGGTGTTGGAGAAGACTCTTGAGAGTCCCTTGGACTGCAAGGAGATCCAACCAGTCCATTCTGAAGGAGATCAGCCCTGGGATTTCTTTGGAGGGAATGATGCTGAAGCTGAAACTCCAGTACTTTGGCCACCTCATGCGAAGAGTTGACTCATTGGAAAAGACTCTGATGCTGGGAGGGATTGGGGGCAGGCGGAGAAGGGGACAACAGAGGATGAGATGGCTGGAGGCATCACTGATTCGATGGACGTGAGTCTGAGTGAAGTCCGGGAGTTGGTGATGGACAGGGAGGCCTGGCGTGCTGCAATTCATGGGGTCGCAAAGAGTCAGACACGACTGAGCAACTGAACTGAGCTGAACTGAACTGATACTCATAGGTGCCAATATCTCAAAGAATCTGTAATGGAAGTTAAATTGTCATTGTTTTGAAATTCCTGCTGGTTTTTATTTTATATTTAACTTTTCGATTAGCATTAACAATGGATTATTTGCAAAATTAAAACCATTCAAAATAAAGTTAAAGTGAATCCTCTTTCCTACTGACCACCCGTTAATCGCGCCCGTATACAGCATCATTTCTCTGTGATCAGATATTTTTGCCTGGACTCCTACTGGTCTCCTAACTCCAGTGGTCTCCTAACTAGATGCTCTTGCCAGTCTCGCTTTCTTCCTGACCAGTCTCCATGATAATGCCAGAGCGGTCATTCTGAACCTGCACATCTGTTTGTGCCTTTCCCTTGCTTCCCCAGCACAACACACAGCCCTCCATGACTTCCCCTCTGCCAATTCTCCTCACCCTTCTCTACCCACCCCCCAGTGACATGCCCTTTCAGCCACGCCCCATACCTACTACACTCCAAGCCTGGCATGCTTTCTCACAGTTGGCTTTTTACGTGCTGTCCCTCAGTTTCCACTCTGCATCGTCATAGTCCACCTTCAAGTCTCATAACCATCAGTCCCTGCTCGATGAAGACACCCTGATGGAAATGCCTTCCCACCCCCACGCCAGGCATCATGGATTCAGGCTTTCTGAGACGTAAGGCAAAATTCACAATATTGGGGCACTATTCATATTTCTTTATCACTCTTTCTTTGTATACACGTTGCTGCACTAGTTCCTGAGATTTTTATTTTTCCAAGCCTGGGTATCTATGACAGTTGAGCTCTGATAAATAGTTGTTAAGTGAATGAATAATGTGCCTACAAGCCTTGACTTTAGAAAGCACTCTACAAATCTTCGGTCCCTTTCGCCCTTTTTCCTATCCCCTATTCTGTTTAGTCTCTGATAACCTTAATTTTCATTTCAGCTCAACCGAGATCATCATATGGGGACCCCAACCACACAGGTCCACTTTGAAGGAATCATCTCATCAGTCCTGATAGAGAGGCCATTTTCTATTTTCAAGCAGTCTAGAGCAAAAGAAAAATTCTCACATTCATTCCCTCTATTTCACGGTCTTGCCTGAATCAAGCTTTCAGTTACACTTTGGAGACAAATGGTTTTGTCGTATTCATTTCCACCCGAGCCTTGTAAAACGGAATTTTACCCTCAGAGTAATGACAGAACAGAAAAATAAAGGTGATGCACCAACCAAATTAAACTGGACTTGAGTTCAGCATCGCAGGCCTTCTCCGTGCCAGGCTGGTGTGAGCTAGTTCTCGACACAGTCTTCCCTCGGGCTGGAAGAGTTTGTTGAGTTCAGGTTTCTCAACATTCGTGCAATGGATATTTTGGACCAGATAACTCTTCACTGTGGGGCTTTCCAGTGCACCTTAGGATGTTAAGCAGCATCCCTTGCCTCTCTCACTCAGTGCCAGCAACATCCCCACCGCAACCGAGACAACAAAAAATGTCTGACAATATTGCCAAACGTCGCTGGGAGGCAAAATCACCCCTGCTTGAAAGTCACTGATGTAACTGATTCCTGCTCACCCTTGGTATTTTAGCTAATGTGTCACCACCTCTCAGAAGCCTTCCTTGACCCTTCAGCATGGAGCAAATGCCCTATTACATGTTCTTACAACACTGTACATGGTTACTTCAGAATACATATTGAGGATGGCAACTATATATTTATTAGCATGCCCATTTGCTTATTATTTTTCTCCTAGTCTATAATATCCATGGAAGTAGAAACTGGGTCTCTTTCCTCTCACTATTGCATGCTTTAGCACAGTATCTAGTTCATATTAAGTTCCCCCCTAAACAAATGCTGTGTAAAAGGGAGGATAGCAATGCGAAGATGCCTTCAATAGCAAAATTCAGAAAAATTCAGAGGAAGCATAGGTATGAGCCACTGGCTAGAAACATCTAAGAAGCAATGTAATTCAAGGGCGATGGAACTTGTAAAATACTCTTTCCATATACTTGAAAGATAGTGGAGAGCAGCTAAGAAATTAATGTGGCAGGAAAGTCTCTGATGATGGGATATGAAGGGATGGGTACATACAAATGTAGAGTGATCTACAAGAAGTGTGGCATGAAGGCTATGGTTTATTCAGAAAGAGCCGAGGCTCATGTAATGGCCTACAGGGAAAACTTTACAATGCTGTGTTTAGATGGCAGAACTGTACCATGTGAAAAGCAGCAGCTCTGTAGCCCTTAAGGGAACTCAGGACAGAAAGAAGCCAGAAGGGCATGGAATCTTCCACTCCCCGTTTCTGATACATTATGTATCTATGGCTAACTTCAAAACAAAGTAAACATTTTAAAATGTCCTTTACTAAATGAATAACAGATCATTTTCCTTTATCACGATGTAAGCAAAATAGAAACCAAACTATTTTCTCTAATCCATCTGCCATCAGTGTCTTTTCCAAATAAGGGCTCTTAAGTTTAAAAAAAAATTTTTTTTTTTAGCTGCACTTCACAGCATGTGGGATCTTAGCTCCCAGACCAGGGATCAAACCCTCACTCTCTGAAGTCAAAGTTCAGAGTCTTAACCACTGGACCACCAGGGAAGTCCCAGATCAGATCACATCAGTCGTTCAGTCGTGTCCAACTCTTTGCGATCCCATAAATCACAGCACGCCAGGCTTCCCTGTCCATCACCAACTCCCGGAGTTCACTCAGACTCACGTCCATCGAATCAGTGATGTCTCCAGCCATCTCATCCTCTGTCGTCCCCTTCTCCTCCTGCCCCCAATCCCTCCCAGCATCAGAGTCTTTTCCTATGAGTCAACTCTTCGCATGAGGTGGCCAAAGTACTGGAGTTTCAGCTTTAGCATCATTCCTTCCAAAGAAATCCCAGGGCTGACCTCCTTCAGAATGGACTGGTTGGATCTCCTTGCAGTCCAAGGGACTCTCAATAGTCTTGTCCAACACCACAGTTCAAAAGCATCAATTCTTTGGTGCTCAGCTTTCTTCACAGTCCAACTCTCACATCCATACATGACCACAGGAAAAACCATAGCCTTGACTAGACGAAACTTTGTTGGCAAAGTAATGTCTCTGCTTTTGAATATGCTATATAGGTTGGTCGTAACTTTCCTTCCAAGGAGTAAGCGTCTTTTAATTTCATGGCTGCAGTCCCCACT
>NW_011494711.1:3507017-3515668 GCF_000754665.1 Bison bison bison | reverse complement strand
CACTGTTTCCACTGTTTCCCCATCTATTTCCCATGAAGTGGTGGGACCAGATGCCATGATCTTCGTTTTGTGAATGTTGAGCTTTAAGCCAACTTTTTCACTCTCCACTTTCACTTTCATCAAGAGGCTTTTGAGTTCCTCTTCACTTTCTGCCATAAGGGTGGTGTCATCTGCATATCTGAGGTTATTGATATTTCTCCTGGCAATCTTGATTCCAGCTTGTGCTTCTTCCAGTCCAGCGTTTGTCATGATGTACTCTGCATATAAGTTAAATAAGCAGGGTGACAATATACAGCCTTGACGAACTCCTTTTCCTATTTGGAACCAGTCTATTGTTCCATGTCCAGTTCTAACTGTTGCTTCCTGACCTGCATACAAATTTCTCAAGAGGCAGATCAGGTGGTCTGGTATTCCCATCTCTTTCAGATTTTCCACAGTTTATTGTGATCCACAGGGCTCTTAAATGTTCTCATTTTTCTTACTCGGAAGTTTTCAATTTGATTTGTGTGATGTTCATTTATGAGACGGGTGAGAGTCAGGGTCTTGGCAGGAAAAAGATGGACACAACAAAGGGCTTGTTGACAGGCCGTGTGGAGAAGCCACAAGGCTGATGCTACATGTAGGGCCTAAGAGTGGGCACTCCCATCACCTCTAGGCCTGAAGGGGCAGAGAGAAGTAACGGGAGCTCAGAGAGGGAGTTCCATAGAGAGAGGGCCACCTGCAACGAGCTGGGGCCTGGGAAGAGGGTGCCAGGCACTGAGCACAGAAAGTGAATCAACGCCCAGCTATGCTCTCCTTCCTACCCTCATCTCCCTCTCAGCTGCTGTTTCTCCTTAGTGGTAGCAACGAAGCAGCAAGGTCACCCGCTGATTCAGTTCAGAAAGGTGTACCTCCAGGCCCAGGACAGGAAGCAGAAGGGTACAAAGAGGACGTGGAGGGGCAGCTAAAGGGTGGATGATAATGTTATTTCAGACTTCATACCAACATTTTGTAAAATGGCGTGGCATACTGCAGTCCATGGGTTCGCAAAGAGTCAGACACAAGTTGTGACTGAACAACAATTGATTTTGCAATATCACTTTCTTTAACTGGAAAATAGGGTATATTTTCAAGTGTGTATATACTCTGGGCTTCCCTCATGGCTCAGACAGTGAAGAATCTGCCTGCAATGCTGGAGACCCGGGTTCAATCTCTGGGTTGGGAAGAGCTCCTGGAGAAGGAAATGACAACGCACTCCAGTATTCTTGTTGGGAAATCCCATGGACAGAGGAGCCTGGCAGGCTACAGTTCATAGGGTCACAAAATAAACTCTGGGACTAGACACAACATAGAGAAATTCTGCATGGCTATCTCAGAGGCTTGATCATTTCCATAGTCATTGCAGAGACTCAGACTAAGAACAAGGCTCACACCAGCTTCCAAGCCCCCTGCTACACTCTTGAATATGACCTGGCTACATAACAGAGACACACAACTTAACCTGCTTTTGCTTCTTTCCTTTAAGGGTGTGATAGGATAACACAGTAAAGCCTTCTTCACTTTCCCCACAAAGGAAGTAGGAGCAGCAGATGTTAGAATAGTTATCATGGCCCTTTGAGAAAGTTTAGAGGGAGGCAGAGAAAGAGAGAGAAGCAGCTGTTGGGATGAGAGGGATCTTGGGGTGTGCTCTGTCACTAAGTCGTGTCCAGCTCTTTGCAACCCCACAGACTGTAGCCCACCAGGCTCCTCTATCTATGAATTTTCCAGGCAGGAATATTGGAGTAGGGTGCCATTTCCTTCTCCAGACCTTGGGGCAATATGTAGCTAAAAAGGAATGTTAGGACACTTGCTTGTGTGTCATGCAACATTACATCTCTCCCCTTGGAATTTTCTGAGAGACTTACAGAAAGATTTCAAGTACTCCCCAGTGTTTTTATTTAAATATGAAGCTGCTCAGATAGAGAGCCCAAGTCATTCCAGCCTTCTTTAGGCTACAGAAGCAAAGAACAGATGGCCATCTGGACAAGGGCCTTAGAGCCAGAAGGAGAATCTGAAGAGCATGGGAACTCAGAGATGCCAGCCTCCACGTGATGCCTGGGTGGACTCTCCCCTACTGTCCCCACATCTTCCAGGAAGAGAGAGCACCAAGGGCAATATAGAGAAAGTACAACTGAGCTCAGCACACTAATAGGTGCAAACATGAACAACGAGTTGGTGGCCGCCCTTACCGGGCAGGCCCCATCTTGGGATAACAAAGCCAACTGGGGTTGATTCTAGTTGCTGAGACCAAGCCTGGGCTTCTGCCTGTCCCATCCCTTGTGTTCTGACCTGGGCTTGTCGCCCATGCTCCCATCTGTCCTGCTCATTACTTGGCACTCTTTCCTGTTCACAGCCTCAGCCTCCACCTGTTTGTGCCTTAGATAAACCCGTTCTGCAAACTCTAGCTCTAGCATGCATTTGGATTTCAAGTTTTAAAAAAATATTTATTTGGCTGTTCCAGGTCTTAGTTTCAGCATGCAGGCTCTTAGCTGCAGCATTCAGGCTTGTAGTTGCGGCATGCAGGATCTACTTCTCTGACTAGGGATCAAACCCAGGCCCCCTGCATTGGAAGTGTAATCGTAATCACTGGACCACTAGCAAAGTCCCTGAATTCCAAGTTTTGATAGCTGGTTTTCCCAGCAATGTATCCTCATGATACTCCAGCCTGGACAACTACTCGATTCCTGCAAGCCAATATATTATTAGGGCTTCCTGGGTAGCTCAGCTGGCAAAGAATCCACCTGCAGCACAGGAGTCCTTGGTTTGACTCCTGGGTAAGGAAGTTCCCCTGGAGAAAGGACAGGCTACCCACTCCAATATTCTTGGGTTTCCCTGGTGGCTCACATGGTAAGGAATCTGCCTGCAATACTGGAGGAGGGCATGGCAACCCAATCCAGTATTCTTGCCTGGAGACTCTCTTGGACAGAGGAGCCTGGAGGGCTATAGTCCATGGATTTTCAAAGAGTAGGACATGACTGACTGACTAAATACAATCTTATTTCACTAATATTTATTGATTTTTTTCCTATAAGCCTAGAACTTTGCATGAATTCTCTCTTGACAGCCACCGAAAATATCGTTAAGCAAGAGAAATCTGCCTTTCCCATTGTATGGATGAAAATACTGTATTATAGAAAGGTTGAGTAACTTGCCTATGGTCAGACAGCCTGCTGGTGGTAAGGCTTGATTATTATTCCATTGGCATGGAATCCAGGCAATCAGACATCTAAGCTTATGTTTTCACCCACACTTTTCAGAACATTTTAACCCTCCAAAACGGGGATGACCCAAGACCTTGCCTTCCTTCCTGTCTGGAGCACCCTCCCTCATTCTGTACATAGTAAGCACCTTCCTCAGTCTCAGTGTACATGTTTCCTCCTCAGAGAGGCCTCCCTGTTCACCTGTCTAAAGATAATCTCCCCTGCTTGTATTCTCTCATGCATCCCGTGCTTTTCCTTTCTTACATTTATACCAACAAACATTCTTCATGTGCTTACTCGTCTAATGTCTTATCTTGCTCTGCAAGGGACAGGGACTGTTTTACTCGGCACCATGTCCCCCACATTCAGCTCAGCAACTGACCCATAGTGGTCAATATATTTTTCGAATAAAGGGACAAATGAATAGACTTCTTTGGGACATTCTCTTCACTCCAGAACCTTTCAAAATTCCATCCCATACCTAAATTGTTGAGTCTGTGGCAAATGGTTTTTGCTGTTTGCTTACTGCTAAGAAAGCAAATATTCATCCTTTGAAGATAGATTTTATTTTTAGAGGGAGATAAAAGCCTTTTGAGATCGAATTTGCAATGAGCGAATTTGTCACAACTAGGTAACCTAACTTGAGTTCCAAAGTGCCTTGTGATTATAAAACAGTAAGACTGTGTGTGTATGTCCTGTGGATACTGCAGAAAAATTCTAATGGTTGTCCAACCACAGTGGTTCTCACCAGTGTACAGTCTATAGGGAACAACTCGATTGGTCACATACATTCTAGCACATCTGTTCAAGATTAGCCTTATTGCTTTCTAATTAGATTTCCGATGTGTCTAGTTTAGTCCAGTGGCCTCAAACATTTTGTACTTAGGACCCTTTTGTATTCTTAAAAAGTACTGAAGAGCCTCAAAGAGCTTGTGTAATAAAGATTATATCTATCAATATTCACCATACTAAAAATTTAAAAGCATCTATGTATTAGATCACTTAAAAATTACATTTTTTGATAAGTTTTTTTGGAAAAAAATCCAGTGTCACTCACATATGTGGTTGGAAAAGGAAAAGTAGTTTAACAGCCTTTTCACATAATCATGGATATTCTTTGATACTATACCCAAACTTAACAATTGGCAGTTTTTTAAAGATTAGTTCAGTGTGAAATAAGAAACCACATCAATGAAATTTTTGTACTTTGTTACATTAAAATCCATTCCTCTGTCCTGCCTGATTTGGATTGACCCATGCATGATTCTGTAATATCACCATATTTGGTCACTTAAAAATATTGGTTCACTGATACTGGTCCTTCCAAGTACGTGAATTTTATAATCCAATATCAAAAAATAACACTCATTAATATCATCACTAACATGTTAGAAAAATCTGGAAGTACTGGGAAGTTGTCAAGTTCATGGTGGTGGCTATGAGTTTTCCAAAATTGGTAATCTTAGTAATTTTTTAAAGCTTGAATTTTATCATTGGCAACAAATATCGTCAGTTATTCTTCTTAATAGTGATCAGATCAGTCACTCAGTCGTGTCTGACTCTTTGCAACCCCATGAATCGCAGCACGCCAGGCCTCCCTGTCCATCACCAACTCCTGGAGTTCACTCAGACTCACGTCCATGGAGTCAGTGATGCCGTCCAGCCATCTCATCCTCTGTTGTCCCCTTCTCCTCCTGCCGCCAATCCCTTCCAGCATCAGAGTCTTTTCCAATGAGTCAACTCTTCGCATGAGGTGGCCAAAGTACTGGAGTTTCAGCTTTAGCATCATTCCTTCCAAAGAAACCCCAGGGCTGATCTCCTTTAGAATGGACTGGTTGGATCTCCTTGCAGTCCAAGGGACTCTCAAGAGTCTTCTCCAACACCACAGTTCAAAAGCATCAAGTCTTTGGCGCTCAGCCTTCTTCACAGTCCAACTCTCACATCTATACATGACCACTGGAAAAACCATAGCCTTGACTAGATGAACCTTTGCTGGCAAAGTAATATCTCTGCTTTTGAATATGCCATCTAGGTTGGTCATAACATTCCTTCCAAGGAGTAAGTGTCTTTTAATTTCATGGCTGCAGTCACCATCTGCAGTGATTTTGGAGCCCAGAAAAATAAAGTCTGACACTGTTTCCACTGTTTCCCCATCTATTTCCCATGAAGTGATGGGACCAGATGCCATGATCTTCGTTTTCTGAATGTTGAGCTTTAAGCCAACTTTTTCACTCTCCACCTTCACCTTCATCAAGAGCTTTTTAAGTTCCTCTTCACTCTCTGCCATAAGGGTGGTGTCATCTGCATATCTGAGGTTATTGATATTTCTCCCAGCAATCTTGATTCCAGCTTGTGTTTCTTCCAGTCCAGCATTTCTCATGATGTACTCTGCATATAAGTTAAATAAACAGGGTGACAATATACAGCCTTGACGAACTCCTTTTCCTATTTGGAACCAGTCTGTTGTTCCATGTCCAGTTCTAACTGTTGCTTCCTGACCTGCATACAGATTTCTCAAGAGGCAGATCAGGTGGTCTGGTATTCTCATCTCTTGAACAATTTTCCACAGTTTATTGTGATCCACACAGTCAAAGGCTTTGGCATAGTCAATAAAGCAGAAGTAGATGGTTTTCTGGAACTCTCTTGCTTTTTCCATGATCCAGTGGATGTTGGCAATTTGATCTCTGGTTCCTCTGCCTTTTCTAAAACCAGCTTGAACAGCAGGAAGTTCACGGTTCACGTATTGCTGAAGCCTGGCTTGGAGAATTTTGAGCATTACTTTAATAGCGTGTGAGATGAGTGCAATTACATGGTAGTTTGAGCATTCTTTGGCATTGCCTTTGTTTGGGATTGGAATGAAAGCTGACCTTTTCCAGTCCTGTGGCCACTGCTGAGTTTTCCAAATTTGCTGGCATATTGAGTGCAGCACTTTCACAGCATCATCTTTCAGGATTTGGAATAGCTCAACTGGATTTTCAAGAAAATGTCTACAAAATAACCATGGGGAAAAAAAGGGTAGTTGAGCTCAAAGTTGAAACACATGGTTGCTTTTCTTTGAGCTATATTGGGTATAGAAGTGCTTTATTCTTTCCATTATGTTGTGCTAAGTCACTTCAGTCCTGTCTCTTTGTGACCCTATGGATTGTAGCCCACCAGGCTCCTCTGTCCATGGGGATTCTCTAGGCAAGAATATTGGAGTGGGTTGCCATGACTTCCTCCAGGGGATCTTCCCGACCCAGGGATGAACCCACGTCTCTTCTGTCTCCTGCATTGCAGGTGGGTTCTTTGCCACTAGCACCACCTGGGAAGTCCATTATGTCAGACAGAATGTTAGAGAGACTCAGGATTAAATGAAATTAATATTTTTCACTGCTTCACCAAGGAAATTCTTAACTGAAACTGGCTTGTCTTTTTCTTTTTCACTGTGACATTGTGGTGGTGAAGAACACAATGACTACTGCCTGGTATCTTGATTTGTGCAAAAGCATCAGCAGTTTGACCACCATTGCTTTCACACTATCAGTGCAAATGTCAACATGGCAGCAAAGGCAAATAACATCTTAGTATTATAATGAAAATAGTTCTGACCTTTCTAATCCCCTGAAAAGCTCTTGTGGACTTCCAGGAGTCTACAGACCACTCTTTGAGAAAAGCTTGTCCATCTCTCTGCTATGAAACTTTCTAAGAGCCCTCAGCAAAGGTGTGCCATTACCTTCCAGCATATAATGACCAGACAGTACACTGCTAAAACAGTGTCAACCTGAAACTGGAAGATGGCTCAAAAACCATGAGAGAAAACAGAATGTGCGACAAGAGAGACTCGGTTATAGAGGGTAAATGATTTTTGTTACAATATGTTTGGACATGAACACATCATAGCGGCACTGATTCTAAAACCTGCTTTACTTTGTCCACATCATGCTTCAGAAACTAGCAGCAGTGGCCACTATCTCCCGCCGGATTCTTCTAATTCCTATTTCTCAGAGTACAAACTCCAAAAACATGGGTTCACTTTTGAGGGGAAAGGCAACACGAATTCAGGGAAGAGACACCTTCACCTGTAACCGGAATTTGCCTTTTAGCACAAGTTTGGTTGCTTCCTACCAGTCGGACTTGAGTTCTTACTTCTGGCTAATTTCACTTCATCTTCTGTCTCTTTCCAGGATGATTTCCTGATAGTGTTTAGTAACTAATTAGTAAATTCCTGATGACATCTGAGAGAGGACAACTTTGTAAGATAATTATTTATTTGGGGGAAGCAGGTTTTATTTGTCTCACATTTTTTTCCTTTTTTTAAATTGGAGTATAATTGCTTTCTGAAATTATATAAATACTGCAGTGGTTTCTTTAAAGCATGTGGCAGCCGTAGAGGTAAGCTCTGAGTGGAGCAAATGCACTTTGTTCACAGTCAAGGAGTAGCAAGCAGGGGGAACCCAGCTCTTAAGGCCCTCTGTGTAATGTTGAACAACTCGGGTTGCTGCATTTGCCCGGCTGGCCCTCAGGGAAGAGATCTCTGAGAGGGAGCAATCCAGGTAGGATCTGGATAAGGTAGAAAAGAGAGGAGGCTACATTTGTCCCATCAGTGCGGTCTGTCATCAGGGAAAAAAAACCTTTCCATCTTCTTAGCATCTTCCCTGGCTCTGAACAGTGCAGGAGTTCTTCTGCGGAGAGTTCATGCCACTCCCGGGATGGAGCCTTGCACCAAAACTTCACTCTAGCACCAGGCCAGTGAACCAGAAACAGTGAGAGAGGTTGCTGGCCAGCAGCCTCACCCCAAGACTGGATGTGGGGCACCAGGTAGATTCGGACGTGGAATCTCCCAGAAGTGGATCAGCAGCTCCATCCCATCTCTGCACGGAGAGTGGATGACATGGACTCTGCTGGAGCCCCTGACTGATGAAGTGCAACCAAGAGAATTTTTCCCAAACTGCTGTGTCAATAGACAGGAGGGCAAGATTATGAAATATGAACCAGGAGAAGGGGAACGGGGGTCAGAATGTTTTTCTTCTTGTGAAGAGAGGATCACTGACAGGAGAAAACTCAGCCTGAGCTAAGGCAGCCCATGGCAACAAAAACAAGAAAGTGAAAATGAAAGTCACTCAGTTGTGTCCAACTCTTTGAGACCCCCTTGGAATTCTCCAGGCCAGAATACTGGAGTGGGTAGCCGTTCCCTTCTCCAGGGGGTCCTCCCAACCCAGGGATTGAATCCTGGTCTCCCGTACTGCAGGTGGATTTCTTACTGTCTGGGCCACCAGGGAAGCCCAAGAATACTCGAGTGGGTAGCCTATCCCTTCCCCAAAGGATCTTCCTGACCCAGGAATCGAACCGGGGTCTCCTGCATTGCAAGCGGATTCTTCACCAACTGAGCTATCACAAAAACAAGGGTACTGTCCATTTTCAGAAGTACAACACCGTCATGCGGCATTTCCACAC
>NW_011494711.1:3502390-3506917 GCF_000754665.1 Bison bison bison | reverse complement strand
AACCAGATGAGGTGGGCAAAGGGGAAAAGTGAGCGTCACAACTCACAGAGTGCTGGGGAGTATTTCTGTAATAAAGAAATACGCATGTTGTAAGACATACATTCGACCACAGGCTTGCTCCTCCATGTAAAGCTAAAAGTAGGAATGAATGCCAGTGTGAGTAGTTTTAGAAACATTTCTTTTTGATGTCTCAAAAAGTAAGAAGGACCTAACCTTTCTCTCAGATGTAGAGCATTCACAACGAGAACAGAAGGTATTCTGTTTTGGATGTTTCTGATGAGATCGTTACATTTCTCTTTTTTCTTTTCTTCAAAACAAGAATAAAGGCACCCAATGACTTTCAGTATGCCTTAGTCTTTATTACTCCAAGGACATTAAGAGTTGACAGTGCACACAATTCTAGTAATAAGGGTTTGTTTGGTACCTGGCTAAAATCGCCAGTATTTGGAGCTTTCTCAGCTTGAAACTCCCGTAGGCATCCTGTTGGTACCTATTGTTAGAAGAATTGGGAAAAGACTCAACTGCTTTGAGCCCAGGCTTCCCTTCTGTGAAATGTAACAATGATATCTACTTTACAAGTGCTAGAGTAAAGGAGACACAGCACAGATAAATGTGCAAAGCACAGCTGCCTGGCACAACAGTGCCAAGTACATTCATTCAGTGGTGGGCTAGAGTTGACTCATATGAGCTCATAAGAACTCACTGTTATATTTTCTGGAAATTGGTGAGCCAGCGGCTAAACCACTGGTAGCCTGAAACCAACCATGGCAGGACTATCCACACAATGGAAACCAGCAAATTGTAAATCAGGGTTCCTTCCCACCTGCTTGCTAAAGATTTACAAACACACTACTACTGCTGTTAATAAATTTTTTTTTCTTTTCTCCTATTCAGTATTGTTCTAAAGAATAGGATGAACTAAATATTTGCTGCATATAATTGTCTTGAAAATGTGATGAATTTTCTTTCACTGGGGTCAGAGCCTCTGTTGGTTTAAAGCACCAATGAAGAAATTTTGGGATTCCAGGCATCAGCAGGCTTAGTGGTTAGAGCAGACACTGTTTCTGCCTTCCCAACAACCATCTTCCCGCCTTCCCTTTCTTCCCTCATCACAGAACTAGATTCCTTGATTTCAGGGAAGGCGGGCTCTGATCCTAATTTATAGCCCCAGAGATGGATAACAATTGCTCTGGTCAGTCAGGGCAGTGTGATTTTCCCACACCAGTGATTGGTCTAGAACCACTCACATAACTGAGTTCTGGCTTCCCTTCTCAGATAAAAGATGCAGACCCTTGTTCCATACTACCCAAAGCAATCTACAGAATTAATGTGATCTCTAGCAAATTACTCATGAAATTTTTCACAGAACTAGAACAAATAATCCTAAAGTTTATATGGAGCCATAAAAAGACCTGGAATTGCCAAAGCAATTCTGAGGAAAAGGAAGAAAACTGGAGGCACAATCCTTCCAGACCTCAGATGATACTACAAAGTAACAGTAACCAAAGCAGCATGGTGTTGGCATAAAAACAGACATAGGGATCACTGGAACAGAATAGAGAGCCCTGAAATAAACTCATAAATCCATAGTCAATTAATCTTCAACAAAGGAGGCAACAACATGCAACGGAGGAAAGACAGTTTCTTTAGCCAGAGGTATTAGGAAAGCTGGACAACCAGCATATAAATCAATGAAGTGAGAACACTCCCTAATATCACGCACAAAAAATAAATTCAAAACAGCTTAAAGACTCAAATGTAAGACATGACACCATAAAACTCCTAGAAGAGACAAGGCATAACATCCTTTGACATAAATTATATTAATGTTTTCATAGTCAGTCTCCCAAGACAATAGAAATATAAGCAGTAATAAACAAATGGGACCAAACCAAACTTATAAGCTTTTGCACAGCAAAGGAAACTATTGACAAGATGAAAATATTTGCAGACAATGTGACTGACAAAGGTTTAATCTCTAAAATAATCAAATAGCTCAGACAACTCAATAACAAAAAAAACAAACAACTCAATCAAAAAAATGGGCAGAACACCTATATAGACATTTCTCCAGAGAAGATGTACAGATGGCCAACAGGCACATGAAAGGATGCTCAACTTAACTAATTATTAAAGAAATGCAAATCAAAACTACAATGAGGTATCTATCACCTCATACAGATCAGAATGGGCATCTTTAAAAAGTCTACAAATAACAAATGCTGGATAGGGTGTAGAGAAAACGGAACCCTCTACACTGTTGTTGGAAATGTAACACTGGTGCAGCCACTTTGGAAAACAGTTTCGAGCTTTCTTAAAAAATCTAAAAATAGAGTCACCATATGATCCATACTCCTGGGCATGTATCTGGAAAAAACTCTGATCTGAAAAGATACATGCACCCCAATATTCATAGCAGCACTATTTATAATGGTCAAGACATGGAAGCAATCTAAATGTTCATTGATAGATGAATGGATAAAGAAGATGTGGTATATACATACAACGGAATACTACTCAGCCATAATAAAAAGAATGAAATAATGCCATTTGCAGCAGCATAGGACCTACAGATCATCATACCAAGTGAAGTCAGGAAGAGAAAGATAAATATCATATGATTTCACTTAGATGTGGAATCTAAAATACGATACAGAAGAACTTATTAATATTTACAAAACAGAAACAGATTCAGACATAGAAAACAATCTTATGGTTACCAAAGGGGAAGGCTTTGGGAAGGGGTATTTAGGATTTGGGGATTAGCAGATACAAACGAGTATATACGAAATAGATACACAAGGTCTTACTGTATAGCACAGGGAACTATATTCAATATTCTATAATAAACCATGATTGAAAGAAGGGGAAAAAGAACACACACGCTGGTACTCTGCTGTACACCACAAACTAATACAAATTCTAAATCAACAATACTTCAAAAACAAATAAATAAAGCAGACTCTTTTAGAAGAAAGCTCTTGAGTCTTCTTCTGCCCATTCACTTTTGCAGGGAGATGAGATGCCATGTGACTGTGAGACAACAGGCAGGAGGCAGAAAAGCCAACTCCGAGGAGATCTGAGTGGAGGAGTGAAGAGTGTCTATTTTTGTGGCAACACTACTGAGCAATGAAAATGGCTCTCACCAATAAAAATGGTTTAAACCCCAACCTATATTTTTTATTACTTACATTATTCTATCATTTATAGCCCAAAGACTCCCTATCTAATACGGGAGGGCAGTGTATTGCAAGTGCGGCTGTCTTTTCAGTTTCCTAGATTACATTTTGCAGTTAACACCTCCTTATAAAGCCCATCCTGGCTCTAATGTCAAAGAGCCCCAGGCTCAGAGTGAGAGGAGACCATATTATGGTGAGGAGAAGCTGGTATGGGATGGGAGGGGAGATGTTAGTGGGTCTGTGGACTTCCCTCTGGACCTATGTGGGTTTATTCAGCTTTAATAATTGAATCAATCAAAGACAGACATCACTTTGAAGTTCTTAAAGGGACTTACAGGGTATCCTTCTAGGGTACAATGTCATTAGGATCTTCTCACTATTATTTTATCCAGACTTATTTTCAATGCATACAAGGAAAGATATCTGGGAAATTCATTCACAGCTGGCAAATAAATGGAAGGGCTGTTTTCTTAAGTATAATTGCTGTACAATATTATGTAAGTTCAGTACAGTTCAGTTCAGTTGTTCAGTCATGTCCGACTCTTTGCGACCCCATGACTTGCACCACGCCAGGCCTCCCTGTCCATCACCAACTCCTGGAGTTCACTCAAACTCACGTGCATTGAGTCAGTGATGCCATCCAGCCATCTCATCCTCTGTCATGCCCTTCTCCTCCTGTCCCCAATCCCTCCCAGCATCAGAGTCTTTTCCAATGAGTCAACTCTTCGCATGAGGTGGCCAAAGTACTGGAGTTTCAGCTTTAGTATCATTCCTTCCAAAGAACACCCGGGGCTGATCTCCCTTAGAATGGACTGGTTGGATCTCCTTGCAGTCCAAGGGACTCTCAAGAGTCTTCTCCAACACCACAGTTTAGAAGCATCAATTCTTCGGTGCTCAGCTTTCTTTATAGTCCAACTCTCAAATCCATAACATGACCACTGGAAAAACCATAGCCTTGACTAGACAGACCTTTGTTGGCAAAATAATGTCTCTGCTTTTTAATATGCTATCTAGGCTGGTCATAACTTTCCTTCCAAGGAGTAAGCGTCTTTTAATTTCATGGCTGCAGTCACCATCTGCAGTGATTTTGGAGCCCCGCAAAATAAAGACTGACACTGTTTACAGTTTCCCCATCTATTTGCCATGAAGTGATGGGACCGGATGCCATGATCATCGTTTTCTGAATGTGGAGCTTTAAGCCAACTTTTTCACTCTCTACTTTCACTTTCATCAAAAGGCTTTTTAGTTCCTCTTCACTTTCTGCCATAAGGGTGGTGTCATCTGCATATCTGAGGTTATTGATATTTCTCCCAGCAATCTTGATTCCAGCTTGTGTTTCTTCCAGCCC
>NW_011494711.1:3481939-3501908 GCF_000754665.1 Bison bison bison | reverse complement strand
AGTTCTGTGTATTCTTGCCACCTCTTCTTAATATCTTCTGCTTCTGTTAGGTCCATACCATTTCTGTCCTTTATCGAGCCCATCTTTGCATGAAATGTTCCCTTGGTATCTCTAATTTTCTTGAAGAGATCTCTAGTCTTTCCCATTCTGTTGTTTTCCTCTATTTCTTTGCATTGATCGCTGAGGAAGGCTTTCTTATCTCTCCTTGCTATTCTTTGGAACTCTGCATTCAAATGGAAATATCTTTCCTTTTCTCCTTTGCTTTTCACTTCTCTTCTTTTCACAGCTATTTGTAAGGCCTCTTCAGACAGCCATTTTGCCTTTTTGCATTTCTTTTCCATGGGGATGGTCTTGATCCCTGTCTCCTGTATAGTATCACGAACCTCCATCCATAGTTCATCAGGCAGTCTGTCTATCACATCTAGTCCCTTAAATCTATTTCTCACTTCCCCTGTATAATCATAAGGGATTTGATTTAGGTCATGCCTGAATGGTCTAGTGATTTTCCCTACTTTCTTCAATTTAAGTCTGAATTTGGCAATAAGGAGTTCATGATCTGAGTCAGAGTCAGCTCCTGGTCTTGTTTTTGTTGACTGTATAGAGCTTCTCCATCTTTAGCTGCAAAGAATATAATCAATCTGATTTCAGTGTTGACCATCTGGTGATGTCCACGTGTAGAGTCTTCTCTTGTGTTGTTGGAAGAGGGTGTTTGCAATGACCAGTGCATTTTCTTGGCAAAACTCTTATTAGCCTTTGCCCTGCTTCCTTCTGCACTCCAAGGCCAAATTTTCCTGTTACTCCAGGTGTTTCTTGACTTCCTACTTTTGCATTCCAATCCCCTATAATGAGAAGGATATCTTTTTTGGGTGTTAGTTCTAAAAGGTCTTGTAGGTGTTCATAGAACCATTCAACTTCAGCTTCTTCAGTGTTACTGGTTGGGGCATAGGCTTGGATTACTGTGATACTGAATGGTTTGCCTTGGAAATGAACAGAGATCATTCTATCATTTCTGAGATTACATCCAAGTACTGCATTTCAGACTCTTTTGTTGACTTATGATGGCTACTGCATGTCTTCTAAGGGAATCCTGCCTGCAGTAGTAGATATAATGGTCATCTGAGTTAAATTCACCCATTTCAGTCCATTTTAGTTCACTGATTCCTAGAATGTTGACGTTCACTCTTGCCATCTCCTGTTTGACCACTTACAATTTGCCTTGATTCATGGACCTAACATTCCAGGGTGCTATGCAATATTGCTCTTTACAGCATCTAACCTTGCTTCTATCACCAGTCACATCCACAACTGGGTATTGTTGCTTTGGCTCCATCTGTACAATGTAATGATTTAAAATTGTGGTTATACTCTATCTATAGTTATTATAAAATACTGGTTACATTCTCCCATGTTGTACAGTATATCCTTGTAGCTTATTTTATACCTGATAGTTTGTACCTCTGACTCCTCTACCCCTCTATCGCCCCTCCCCTCATCCTTCTCCCCAGTGGTAACTATTGTGGAATCAAAACTACCACAAACCAGTGTCTCTAACAAAGAAGGAGACTGACAGATACAGTAAATGAAAGAGGCTTTCAGGGGATGCTGGAGGAGGTGGTAGGGTGTTCTAGAGGCTATACCTATTAACCTTTCAAACAAAATTTGAGATGAATGTGTCATCACAAATTTGAGAAAATAAGAACCTGAAGGCGAGGAGGCTTTTCCAGCAGAGAAAATAGTGAGCTCGCACATGATACCCTGGTCAGGTGTCGGAATCTGCTTAGAACCCCCTAAATGATGGAAATCTTGCAGCCAAGTCAGTGGACTCCCGCCATCAACGGAGCAGGGAAGAGGGCACTTCAGTGAAGAAGTAGGCAACATAGATACTGTTTCTGGAGGCAGCTTGGAGGCAAAATCAAAGAACACTCTGCCAGAGAGGAATGGTTTCCCTCCATGCTCCACAGCAGGGGTTTTTCCAGATTGCTGTAGGAGCTCTGGGCTCAGGAGACCGGATGTGTGATTCAGGAGGGTACAAAAACAGTCCTATATGCTTCATCTCCTACAGCCACAGTTCCCAACTCATCTCTCTCTCTGCAGAGTCTATGACCATGTCTGATGGCAGCTTCTTCCTACACGTCACAGGCTATAAGCTTCATAGAGCTCAGCTGGCAGGCGAGTGCAGGACGGGGACAGTGCCAATAGTGAGAAGCCGCATCGAGGGCCTTCAGCGCTGGGAAATGACAGAGCATGCTAGGAAGTCTATGAATGGCCTCTGAGGCTGTTTAGAGCTTATCAAGTCCTCCTTTCTCCTTTTGCTGAAAACTCCCATGGCAGTGAAAGGAAGCTCTGTCTCATTTATTTCAAAGGGGGATTTGTAAAAAAAAATATATTCAACATTATCCAAGTAGCTCTTTACTGGCTCATTTTCAGAGCTAAATATCTCAATTGTTGCAAAACATTTCTTTTTCATATGAGTCAAAGCAACTGGGGATGGGGCCGGACATCAGATGCATTTTCCATTTATACATTCTGTTTCTCTCTCTTTAGGAGGTAGCCAATGCTTAAGCCTTTTCAGAAACTATTTTTAGGGCACAACTGCTCACTGATAAGAGTTCATCAGAATAAAATCAACCTCAGGAAGCAGGGGTGTTCCTGCAAAGCGCTCTTATTATTTGAGATCAATGAACTCCAAATCCCCTAAAACTGTTGCAGACCCACAGAAGAAGTCTGTCCCCGTGTAGAAAAGTAAGCAAGGATGTGCCGGGGCACTCAAGGGTCATGGCCTTTATTTGGGGGGTGAGTGGAAATTCCGACCACCTCACTTCTTTCACATCCAGGAAGCAGGCAAAAAAAGCTGTGTGTGTGTGAGCTATAATTGTGCTACAATGACGTCATTCAAAGTAAAAACTATAAATAGTTTCAGTGACAGAGATACACTCAGGTTACCTTTAAAAATAAGTGTTGGGAGCTGTGTTTCTACTTCTGCTATTATTGCTACCAATTAAAAAATGGGAACCATCCCCTCAAAGCCAAATACCCTGCCATAGGCAGATCAGGAATTGGTGTAGCCTGGGGTGAAAGTGGAGGAGGAATTTGTCCAGCTTCATTCACACAGGTGGCTGCCACTTGTGCCTCCTCAGTTCCTCTGCCCACCTCTGCCTCCATTTCACTATTTCTGCTTTCTCATAGTTTTTGCTTCCTCATCTTATTGCTTCTGTTCCCCTTAGCCTCACTGGCCACGTGTGAGTCTAACTGTATCTCCCAGTTTCTTTCAAGACACGCACTCAGCCACTGAGCTTGCTTCTCCCTGCCTCACTCACCACGTGTTTCCTCATTCCAGACTCTGAGAGAGGATTTAATGGCTCAGTTCATCTCTTTCTATATGGCTGGTGACCCTGAGAATCGATTGCTTCTAGATACATCCAGTTGTAAACTATGAATGGAATCGTGTGGTTCAAAATGTGGCAGTCCTGGGCTTCCCTGGTGACTCAGTGGTAAAGAGACACGAGTTTGATCCCTGATCTGGTTAGATCCCACTGCCACGGAGCAACTAAGCCTGTGTGCCATAACTACTGAGTCTGTTCTCTGGAGCCCGGAAACTGGAATTACTAAAGCCTGCATGCAACCCACCCCAAGTACTCTTGCCTGGCAAATCCCATGGACAGAGGAACCTGGTAGGCTGCAGTCCATGGGGTTGCTAGGAGTCGGACATGACTGAGCGATTTCACTTTCACGTTTCACTTTCATGCATTGGAGAAGGAAATGGCAACCCACTCCAGTGTTCTTGCCTGGAGAATCCCAGGGACGGGGGAGCCTGGTGGGCTGCCGTCTATGGGGTCACACAGAGTCGGACACGACTGAAGTGACTTAGCAGCAGCAGCAGCAGCAGCATGCCCTAGAGCCTGTGCTCCACAGCTGAGTTCAGGCTATTGGCATCAAGTCACTAAATGTAGCGTTGGGAGGAGAGGCTCTTCCAGGAGGTGTGAACAGGCTCCAGCCCACCACTTCCACTGGCTCTTCACACAGTCTGTTCTGCTCAGAACCACCTTCCCCAAGTTCTTCCACTTCTCCCCACACACTTCCAGGCTAATTGTTACAAAGCTTCAAATAGTGGCAAGCTGCAGCCACCTTGCCTGGGGGCAATGCCCCTCCTACCTGCTTCTACGTTTCCAGTGTTTCCCCCTAATTCAGATGCTTGTGAGTGTCTCCATTAGACCCTGAGCTCAAGGCATCCCCCAGACTGTGCACAATATCCAGCACATAGTGAGCACTCCAAAATACTTATTGCAGGCACGCATGAAGATTCTCTGTCTAATGAAATCTCTTCATGGGGGCAGCTGTTGACCTGCTATGAGGGCACACAGAATATATTTACTGAAGATGTAAACAGTGCAGCTTGGAAAAGACTCCAAGAGTTGGGTTGGTCACTGGCTCATTCTCACTTCATTAAGATGCTTGTGCCCAAGAGATCAGTAATTGCATTTCTTGGTCCCTAGTCCTGCATTTGCCTTCCTGTCCCTGAAGCCCCAGGGAGGCATTCATTAGTGAATGAGCACCTCTCGCAAGGATGGAAGATGTCTGTGTGCAAGCTGAGCGCTTCACTTGTTTTGGTTTGTGAGAAATGCTCGCCAGAGGGACAGTAAAGCCATCAGGCTAGGGTGTGTGTGGCACAGCAGAGGATTCTGGGGTGATGGTGGGAGGGATATGGGGACAAGGAGCAGTCAGGAAGAAAATCTGAAGGGTATTGATTCATTCTCAACATGTTTTCTGAGCTTGGAGGGAATGAACATTTTGTATTCAAGGGACTTTGAAGGTTGATTTAATATTGCACCCTTTTTCTGGAAAATCAGAGATATAGATCCTTCTGACTCTCAGCAACAAAAAAAAATAGACCAGCACCTCAAAGAAGAGTCAGTGTCTATTTGTACAGGAGATAGGAAATGAAGCAGGTAAGCCCCCTGGGTACCCCGTGGAAGAGACTCGTATGCCCATGTCCCTGACCTCCCTGCACCTCCACCCCAAGGGATGCTTAGGGTTGGATTCGTAAATGGGCACACATCCACGGGCACACTGCCTGCAGACAGGAAGTGGACCACCAACAGCTGCTGCCTTGGGAGTGTGCCTTTATCATCCCGTGGACTCTATTGAAAGGGAAGGGAATCATCATGCCTTGAGCCTTGTAATATCCATAATATCATTGTTATTGGTAGAAATTTTTCCCCTTTATTCTCTGCTTCACTGACTCCTCCTATTTCTTTCAACAGTTTCTAAAACATTTTCACATAAGAGAAAACATTTCCAGAACTCCACCACATACATATCAGCCCTGAAGTTAGGTGGGGGTAGAAAAACAGAGAACTTTACAGACAAAAGAAGTGGTTCTTTACCTGGGACCATGATCCCCAAGGGAGTCCATGGATGGCCTTCATGAGTAAAATTTCAACTGTTTGGGGGAAGTGTCCATCACTTTCACAGGTGTGTCAGAATGGTTCCTTCCTGAAGCCCTCAACAGTGTTAAGAGCTGGCCTGATGATGTCATAGAATAAGGCTGAACTCAAGGTATTAGGAAAGCACATGGCCTCAAAACAAGCCTATGTGGGGATCAGAGCTCAGAGGTGATGCGCTAAAGAAGACAGAAGTGGGCTTGGGCCTCAGACAGGTGAGCTTTAAGTCCTGGCTCTGCCCCTGAGCCCCTGGGGGACCCTGGGCAAGTTGTGTGACATTCCTGATCCCAGGTCCTCACTTGCTGCGAGATCTAAGTGGACAGAGTCCTGTGTGCTTGAAAAGCTGGGCGACGTGGCACAAGTTATTTTTAAACAGTTGGCTATATTTTCCAGTGCTAGGCTTAGTATATTCTTCCATCTCTAGACATTTTCAGGTGAAGAAATTCTAACTTTAAAGCAATGAGTCCAATTGTTCATCTGGAAAACACAAGAAGTACTCAGACTTTTGTGAATGTTCTATGGTGTACTGAAATTAAGAAAAAAAATTTACCTGAAAAGGTATCTGGGGGTTAAAGAAAAATAGCAAGGAGCATATTATTCAAAAATGCAGTAGTACACTGTTTAAAAATAAGTTTATTCTATGTGCCCAGACTTTTTCAGACATCCTCTATATTCAGGTTGTTGAGACACCATTTTATTTATTTTTCCCTGTAGTTGAAGCAGAGGTTTGCAAACCCCAAAGACACCAATTAGCAGCACAGCGAGAGGCCCCCTTGTCCTGGGGCTCCGCTCTGTCAGCTGCTCATCCCACACTGGCGTGTGTAGCTGGTCACACGCCCTGTCCTCTGCATCTGCCTCTGTCCCTCTCAAGTCCAGGAGCATGGGGGTGTCTAGCAGCCCTCCTGCGTGCTCTCACCCTTGACAGACTACCACCCTGGGTCTGTCCTGAGGGGAAAAGACTGCTGATCAGAGAAGACTTCAGTTGCATCTATTCACATGATCATGGTTTTCTAAAAAAAAAATGATGGTTATGATGGGAATGTAAATTGATACAGCCATGATGGAGATGGTATGGAGATTCCTTTAAAAAACTAGGAGAAAAACTATCATATGATCCAGCAATCCCACTACTGGGCATGTACTCTGAGAAAACCATAATACAAAAAAACAACAACCAAAACCAAAAAAGAAACATGTACCCTACTGCTCAGTGCAGCATGATTTACAATAACCAGGATTGTGGGAGCAACCTCCATGCCCATTGACAGATGAATGGATAAAGCTGTGGTACATATATACAATGGAATATTACTCAGCCATAGATAGGAACAAATTTGAGTCGGTTTGAGTAAAGTGAATGAGCCTAGAACCTGTTACACAGAGTGAAGTAAGTCAGAAAGAGAAAAACAAATACTGCATGTTAACACATACACATGGAATCTAGGAGCTTCCCCATGGCTCAGTGGGTAAGGAATCTACCTGCAATGCAGGAGACAACAGTTTGATCCCTGGGTCGGGAAGATCACCTGGAGGAGGGAATGGCAACCCACGCCAGTATTCTTGCCTGGAGAGTCCCATGGACAGAGGAGCCTGCTGGGCTACAGTTCATGGGGGTGCAAAGAGTCAGACATGACTGAAGGGACTGAGCACGCATACATGAGCGGAATCTAGAAAATGGTGCTGATGAAACTATTTTCAGGCAGCAGTGGAGACAGAGAACAGACTTGTGAACACAGTGCAGGGGAGGAGAAGACGGGATGAGCTGAGAGAGCACTGAAACATACACGTTACCGCATGCAAAGCAGATAACCAGCAGGAAGTTGCTGTATCACACAGGGAGCTCAACCTGGTGTTCTGTGACGATCTACACGGGTAGGATGGTGTGGGGGTGGGGCAGTGGTTGGAGGCAGGGTCTAGAGAGCGGGGACATATGTATACTTATGGCTAATTCATGTTCTTGTATGACAGAAACTAACACAATATTGTATAGCAATTATCCTCTGACTAGAAATATTTTTTTAAAGTAATGGGGAAAATGATGATTAAAGAAGAAGCCTGGAGGGGTCTTTGTCAGCCCTTCTTCAGGTGGGTGCTCCTGCTGAGTGCCTCTGGAGGCCCCTCCCCTTTCCTTCTCTTAGCTCTTCGCACCTGGATTGCAACTGCTGGCTGGATGCTCTGTCTTCCTCCCTGGCTCACGTCCAGTTCTCACCAGCACCAAAAGTATCTTTCAAAGTATTATTTCTTAAAGAAACTAAAAGCTTCCTGAAAATGTTAGTATTTGAGATTACTGAGTTACACTTGGAGAAAAAGTTACTCAAATAAGAAATGTCTCCTTAGTAAAGCCAAACATCGGAGCTACAACTTCCCAACTTGTTTTCTCCTGTGAAACCGTGATATTAAGGTAAGAAGACACACAGGAAGCAAACAAGCTCGTCAGTGTGCTAACAGATTTTTACTAATGAAGGGAGTACCCAGGTGCCCTCTCAAAGCCCTAGATCTGCTTCAGAGACGTTTCCTCTGTGAGTGTTAGTCACTCATTCCTACCCTTTGTATCCCATTGACTGTAGCCCACCAGGCTCCTCTGTCCATGGGGATTCTCCAGGCAAGAGTGGGTTGCCATTCCCTCCTCCAGGGGATCTTCTCGACCCAGGAATTGAACCCAGGTCTCCCACATTGCAGGCAGACTCTTTACCATCTGAACCACCAGGGAAGCCTCTGTAAGGAGCATACCAAAGACAACATTGGGTCTGGAAATGTAAGGCAAATGGTTCCCAGCCATAGCAGGGAAAAGGATCTCCTAGATGGTTCTTGGAAAATGTAGTTTCCCAAAATATAGTCCTGGAGATGCTGATTCCAGAGGTCTGAAGTAGGGCTTGGAATCTGTATTTAACAAATGCTGCCTCTGATTCAGTTGATCAGTTAGGTTTGGGGACTGACTTCTGAGGAATCTGTAACTGACTAGTCTTGAAACCATTCTCCATGACTCATGTCTCTAAAGCCAGGGATGAGTATGTGTAAGAATCGCCCACAGAGCTCATTAAAAATGCAGATTTCACATCCAGTAGAAAGTGGCTAAAATGACAAAGAGAGACAGCAGCAAATACAGGTATAGCAGGGGAGCAGCTGGAACTCTTATTACATTGCTAATGGGAGTGTAAAACTGTACAGTCTTTTTGAAAAGCTGTTTGCCAATTTCCTATAAGGTTAAACACATACCTACTCTGTGATCAAGCAATTCCACTCTTAGGAATTTACTCAAGAGAAGTGAAAGCATATGTTCACATAAAGACTTGTGTACTAGTTGGAGAAAAGACAGTCTCTTCAGTAAGTGGTACTGGGATAGTGGACAGCTATATGCAAAAGAATGAAATTAGAACATTCCCTAACACCACACACAAAAATGAACTTAAAATGGATTAAAGACCTAAATATAAGGTCAGATATTATAAAACTCTTTGAGGAAAACATAGGCAGAACACTCTCTGACATAAACTGCAGCAAGATCTTTTTGACCCATTGCCTAGAGTAATGAAAATAAAAACAAAAATAAACAAATGGGATCTAATTAAAAGCTTTTGCAAAAAAAAAAAAAAAGCAATAACCCATAAATAAAATGAAAAGACAACCCACAGAATGGGAGAAAATATTTGTGAACAAAGCAACCCACAAGGAATTACTCTCCAAAATATATCAATACAAACAGCTCATGTAGCTCAATAACAAAAAACCAAACAACTCAATCAAATAATGAGTGGAAGATCTAACAGATATTTGTCCAAAGAAGACATACAGATGGCCAAAAGGGCATATATCTTTTCAAACAGATGAAAAGATGCTCAACATCACTGATTATTTGAGAAGTGGAAATCAAACGACCTCACACTGGTCAGAATGCCCATCATCAAAAAATCTACAAACAATTAATGCTGGAGAGGGTGTGGCGAAAAGGTTACCTTCTACGTTGTTGGTTGGATTGTAAGCTGGTACACCCATTATGGGGAACAATATGGAGGTTCCTTTGAAAAACTAAAAATAGATCTACCATATGATCCAGCAATCCCACTCCTGGCCACATACTCAGAGAAAACGATAATTCAAAAATATACACACACCCCAGTGTTCATTGCGGCATTATTTACAATAGCCAGTACATGGAAGCAATTCAAATATACAACAGAGGAATGGAAAAGGAGATGTGATACATATATACAATGGAATATCACTCAGCCATTAAAAAAGAATGAAATAATGTCATTTGCAGTGATAAGAATTTACTAGAGAGTGTCATACTGAGTGAAGTAAGACAGAGAAGAACAAATAATGTATGATATCACATGTAGAATCTAAAAAATGGTAAAAATGAACTAGTTAACAAAACAGAGTTACAGATATAGAAAAAAAATTATGGTTATGGGGAAAAAAAGGGGAAGAGATAAATTGGAAGACTGAGATTGACGTATACACACCTCTATATATAAAATACATAATCAACATGGACCTACTGTAAACCCAGGGAACTCTATTCAAAACTCTGTGATGACCTACTTGGGAAAAGAACTTAAAAAGAGTGGCTACATGGATATGTATAACTGATTCACTTTGCTGTATAGCAGAAAGTAACACAACATTATAAATCAACTATATTTCAGTAAAAAAAAATTTAAAAAAAGACTTGTGTATTAGTATTCATAATAACTAAAAAATAGAAACAATTTCTGGTAGCTACACTCTTACATGACTCTGGATAATCCACAGCCTTGTATACGCCCCTCTCCTAGAGCCTGGGTGAAATCTGTGACTTGTTCTATCCAATACAGCAAAGATGATAGCGTGTCATTCCTACAATTGTATTTTAAAAGATTCTGTTTAAGTACACTGAAAGGGGAGCTCTCCTGCTGGCCTTAGTGGAGCATATAGCCCTACTGTAAACTGTCTATGGAAGAGCCACGTGGCAGGGAACTTCAGAGGGCAGCCTCCAACTGATGGCCAGTAAGAAGCCAAGATTCTGAGTTCCACAACTGCAAGGATCTGATTTCTGAACTTGGAAGAGGTCCCTGAGCTCTAGACAGGAATGCAGACTGGCTAACACTGTGGATCCAGTTTTGTGAGACTGAGCACAGGACCCAGCTAAGCCATGTCTAGACTCCTGATGCATGGAAATTGTGAGATAATAATTGTGTGTTTTTTAAACTGCTACATTTGTGGTAATTTATTACATTGCCTGGGGCTTCCCTGGTGGCTCAGTGGTAAACAGCCTGCCTGCCAGAGCAGGAGATGTGGATTTGATCTCTGGGTCAAGAAGATCCCCTGGAGAAGGAAATGGCAACCTACTCCAGCATTCTTATCTGGGAAATCCCATGGACGGAGGAGTGTGGCAGGTTACAGCCCATGGAGCCCCAAAAGAGTTGGATATGACTTAGAGACTGAACAACAGTAATTACACTGCCTAGAAAAGGAATACACAACTCAAATGTCTATCAACAGGTGAATGTATAAACAAATTGCAGATTATTCTTGAAATGGAATATTACTTAGCAATAAAAAGGAACTACCAATACATGTAACAACATGGATGAATATCAAAACATGTTGAAAAGAAGCCTGACTCAAAATGGTATATGTGGTGTGACAGAAATGAGAACAGTGGTTGCTTCTCGAGAGTGGGGTTGATTGACTGTAAGGGGCCTAAGGAAACTTTCTGGAATAATAGAAGTCCTGGAGGGCATGGTGGTTACATAGGGTAGACATATTTTTCAAATCCCATTGAATGATAGACTTTATATATATTTAATTGTATGTGAAATTACACTTCAATTTTGGAAAAACACAAGTACCTTCCAGATTCTGACTCAGTGGGTCTAACCTGAGCAGTAGGATGTAGCATTCTCTACTAACAAACATCATCAGACAATTCTAATGTAGAAGTCCTTGGACCACGTTTTAAAAACCACCTCCAAGTAGTGGCTTATTTAAGGAGGAAGGATGGAGGAATCAGAAACATATGCTTTCTTCTGACTCAATCTAGCTTTCTCCCAGGAGATTTGTATTCTAATTAGAACAACAATGTCTTCATCTGTTATTTAGCCAGTCAACAGGCAACTTCATTTCAGTTCAATTAATTAATGTCCAAGTACTTGTTATTTATCTTATTCAAAGAAATCATAAGACAGCCATTCTTCCAAAGAAGTTAAACTTTTGATTGAGGGAAAATGTCCATATATGCATAAAACTGGTAACTTCAAATCCAATACAAAGGAAACAAGACAATCACCCACTCTCTTCAGTTATCAAACCTAGTTTCTTGGTCACTTTCCAAAGTATTCCCAGTGGCCCCACTTCTCTCATGGCATTCTCTTTAAAGTCACTTTTTTATGAGATAGTTAATCATTTTAATGATCTTTCAGATGTTGTTCCCCTTCCTAGGTTTCCTCCATTTGTTCAATCTTAAGGTGTTTTTTTTCCCCCTCTCATTTTATCCATATTTTTTTCTGGCTGGCCATGAATCATGCTGCTAGATTTCAGGAGCTCTCACCTGAGGATAATGACAATAAGGAGCCCCATTTGCCTTCCCTGATGTCTTCACAAAGCTCCTGGTATTGCCTCCTGTTGTAAGAACCAAGGAAGGAAACTTATTTCAAGCAGAGGCCTGGCTGGACAGATGAAATACAACATCTTAACCCCAGATGCTGCTGTTCTTCACTGAGTTTATGTCACCTGGAGAAATCCTAAGCGTTGGATTTCAATCCTAATTAAATATCACAATCTATAATATTCATGCAGATTCATACTTTTGAAAGCTTTCTGACAATTTTCTACTTCATTGGCCTCGATTCCAGGTCATTCTAAATGATGTTTTTCTATTATGGACAATAAAATGGTTAATGATCCAGAAAAATAATGTTTATCTTCAGTAACACAGACAGGAATGTTCTCCTTTATAACAGAAGAGTAAGATACTCCAAATTGGCAAAGGCTTTTCAAACATATTGTTGTTATAGTAAATTCACATTTATCTAGAATGCAAATCCAGGGAACTAAACAAAACAATACGTTAGAGAAAAGTAACTAGGGTGGAGAATGCCCAGGGAATCCGGACCAAAGACGGAAAGGAAGAGTCAAACAGGCTGTATTCTAAGAAAGGATGTGCTGTCTACACAGCTCCCAGAAGTAAAATTAGGTCTGATGGTGGACAGAATGGAGTGACAGATTTTAGTGCAATAAATATTCAAAGGTAAGCTTCTTGGGAAAGTATTCATTTTCCATGGCTGCCACAAGAAATCATCATAAATGTAGCAGTTTAAAACACTGCTAGTTGATTACCTCACAGTTCTATAGGTTTGGGGGTCATGTGTTACAGAGCAGTGGAGAATGAATACACATAGCTTTATCCCTAATTCCTCTTTTTTGCTCACATCCCATGTCTAATCCATCAGAAAATCTTGTTGGCTCTGGTCACACCCAGAATCTATCTGACCGTCTCAACCCTCTTCCCTGCCACCACCCTGGCCCATCGTCTCACTGCTTCCATACCCTATTCTTAAACTCATCCTGTTCTTAAAGGAGCACCCACCATCTTTGTAAGACGTTAGGTAGGTCATGTCACTCTGCTGCTCAATACCCTGCAGTCTTTTTCTCATTCATTTATGCACGCATGCTAAGTCTCTTCAGTCGTGCCTGACTCTTTGCACCCTATGGACTGTGCCCACCAGGCTTCTCTGTCCATGGGATTCTCCAGGCAAGAGTGTTAGAATGGGTTGCCATACCCTCCTACAGGGGATCGTCCCAACCCAGGGATCAAACCTCGTCTCATATGTCTCCTGCATTGGCAGGTGGGTTCTTTACCACTAGCACCACCTAGGAAGCCCATTTCACTTATACAAAAGCCAAAGTCTTACAAGGACTCTATATGATGTTCCCTCCCCTCCCCCATCCTCTCAGACCTCATCAGCTATTAATCTACACCCCCCGTCTCCCCTCCCCAATCTTCTCTACTACTCCACTCTCGCCAACTCACCTCTTGGTCTCTATTTAAATTTGCAAGCCCATCCACCCTCCACACCCCTGCCTACATCCTTGACACTTATAATCCCCTGACTATTGTTTGGGGCCAGGCCCCTTGCTGCCTAGTCAGGTTCAGTTCAGTTGATCAGTTGTCCAACTTTTTGGGACTGCAGCAAACCAGGCCTCCCTGTCCATCACTAACTCCTGGAACCTACTCAAACTCAGTCCATTGTGTCGGTGATGCCATCCAACCATCTCATCCTCTGTTGTCCCCTTCTCCTCCCACCTTCAATCTTTCCCAGCATCAGGGTCTTTTCCAGTGAGTCAGTTCTTCCCATCATGTGGCCAAATTATTGGAGTTTCAGCCTCAGCATCAGTTCTTCCAATGAACATTCAGGACTGATTTCCTTTGGGATTGAATGGTTGGATCTTCTTGCAGTCCAAGTGACTCTCAAGAGTCTTCTCCACACCATAGTTCAAAAGCATCAATTCTTTGGTGCTCAGCTTTCTTTATAGTCCAACTCTCACATCCATACATGACTATGTATGGAAAAACCATAGCTTTGACTAGACGGACCTTTGCTGGTAAAGTAATGACTCTGCTTTTTAATATGCTGTCTAGGATGGTCATAGCTTTTCTTCCAAAAAGTGTCTTTTAATCTTATGGCTGCAGTCACCATCTGCAGTGATTTTATAGCCTCCCAAATAAAGTCTGTCACTGTTTCCACTGTTTCCCCATCTATTTGCCAAGAAGTGATGTGACCGGATGCCATGATCTTAGTGTTCTGAATGTTGAGTTTTAAGCCAACTTTTTCACTCTTCTCTTTTACTTTCATCAAGAGGCTCTTTAGTTCTTCTCTTTCTGCCATAAGGGTGATGTCATCTGCAAATCTAAGGTTACTGATATTTCTCCTGGCAATCTTGATTCCAGCTTGTGCTTCATCCAGCCCGGCATTTTGTATGATGTACTCTGCATATAAGTTAAATAAGCAGGGTGACAATATACAGCTTTGATGTACTCCTTTCCTAATTTGGAACCAGTCTGTTGTTCCATGTCCAGTTCTAACTGTTGTTTCTTGACCTGCATACAGATTTCTCAGGAGGCAGGTCAGGTGGTCAGGTGTTCCTATCTCTTTAAGAATTTTCCATAGTTTGTTGTGATCCACACAGTCAAAAGCTTTGGCATAGTCAATAAAGCAGCAGTAGATATTTTTCTGGAACTCCCTTGCTTGTTTGATGATCCAGCAGATGTTGGCAATTTGATCTCTGGTTCCTCTGCCTTTTCTAACTCCAGCTTGAACATCTGGAATTTCACGGTTTACATACTGTTGAAGCCTGGCTTGGAGAATTTTGAGCATTACTTTGCTAGTGTGTGATATGAGTGTAGTTGTGCGGTAGTGTGAGCATTCTTTGGCATTGCCTTTCTTTGGGACTGGAATGAAAACTGATCTTTTTGAAGGAGTGGGTTGCCATTTCCTTCTCCAGGGGATCTTCCCAACCCAGGGGTAGAACCCGGGTCTCCCACACTGCAGGCAGATGGTTTACCATCTGAGCCACCAGGGAAGCCCTCTTATCTTCATTACTTCCACCATAGTCTGGCCTCACATCAAGCAACAAGGAGAGAACACAGCCCTGCCCATCAACAGAAAATTGGATTAAAGATTTAATGAGCATGGCCCCACCCATCAGAACAAGACCCGGTTTCCCCCTCAGTCAGTCTCTCCCATCAGGAAGCTTCCATTAGCCTCTTATCCTTATCCATCAGAAGGCAGACAGGATGAAAACTACAGTAACAGTAAACTAACTAAAATGATCACAAGGACCACAGCCTTGTCTAGCTCAATGAAACTATGAACCATGCCTTGTAGGGCCACCCAAGACAGAAGGGTCATGGTGGACAGTTCTGACAAAACATAGCCCACTGGAGAAGGGAATGGCAAACCACTTCAGTATTCTTGCCTTGAGAACCCCATGAAAGGTACAAAAAGGCAAAATGGTATGACACTGAAAGATGAACTCCCCAGGTCGGTAGGTGCCCAATATGCTACTGGAGATCAGTAGAGAAATAACTCCAGAAAGAATAAAGAGACAGAGCCAAAGCAAAAACAACATCCAATTGTGGATGTGATGGGTGATGGAAGTATAATCCGATGCTGTAAAGAGCAATATTGCATAGGAATCTGGAATGTTAGGTCCATGAATCAAGGCAAATTGGAAGTGGTCAAACAGGAGATGTTAAGAGTGAACATTGACATTTTAGCAATCAGTGAACTAAAATGGATTGGAATGGGTGAATTTAACTCAGATGATCATTATATCTACTACTGTGGGCAAAAATCCCTATGATGGAGTAGCCATCATAGTCAACAAAAGAGTCCAAAATGCGATACTTGGGCATAGTCTCAAAAATGACAGAATGATCTCTGTTCATTTCCAAGGCAAACCATTCAATATCACAGTAATCCAAGTCTATGCCCCAACCAGCAATGCTGAAGAAGCTGAAGTTGAACGGTTCTATGAACACCTACAAGACCTTCTAGAACTAACACCCAAATAAGATGTTCATTATAGGGGACTGGAATGCAAAAGTAGAAAGTCAAGAGCTACCTGGAGTAGCAGGCAAATTTGGCCTTGGAGTACAAAATGAAAAAGGTCAAAAGCTAACAGAGTTTTTCCAAGGGAATGCAGAGGTCATAGCAAACACCCTCTCCCAACAATACAAGGGAAGACTCTACACATGGACATCACCAGATGGCCAACACCTAAATCAGACTGATTATATTCTTTGCAGTGGAAGATGGAGAAGCTCTATACAGTCAGCACAGACAATACTGGGAGCGGACTGTGGCTCAGATCATGAACTCCTTATTGCCAAATTCAGACTTAAATCGAAGAAAGTAGGGAAAACCATTAGACCATTCAGGTATGATCTAAATCAAATCCCCTACAATTATACAGTGGAAGTGAGAAATTGATTCAAGGGATTAGATCTGATAGACAGAGTGACTGAAGAACTACGGATGGAGGTTCGTGACATTGTACAGGAGGCAGTGATCAAGACCATCCCCAAGAAAAAGAAATTGAAAAAGGCACAATGGTTGTCTGAGAAGGCCTTACAAATAACTGAGAAAAGAAGAGAAGTTAAAGGCAAAGGAGAAAAGGAAAGATATCCATTTGAATGCAGAGTTCCAAAGAATAGCAAGGAGAGATAAGAAAGCCTTCCTCAGTGATCAATGCAAAGAAATAGAGGAAAACAACAGAATGGGAAAGACTAGAGATCTCTTCAAGAAAATTAGAGCTACCATGGGAATATTTCATGTCAAGATGAACACAATAAAGGACAGAAATGGTATGGACCTAACAGAATCAGAAGATATTAAGAAGAAGTGACAAGAATACACAGAACAACTATACGAAAAAGATCTTCATGACCCAGATAACCATGATGATGTGCTCACTCACCTAGAGTCAGACATCCTGGAATGCGAAGTCAAGTGGGCCTTAGGAAGCATCACTACGAACAGAGCTAGTGAAGGTGATGAAAATCCAGTTGAGCTGTTTCAAATCCTAAAAGATGATGCTGCCTAACTCAGGAGTCCTATAATGAGCAGCCTTACCCCAGAGTTCCCCTGTGGGGTGGCAGAGTTGCTATCAGATCTGCGAATTGGTCTCTAGGCTTTCTTTGCCCAATCTTGCCTCCTTTTCCTTTTATCTCTTAATGGCATTACACCCAATAATCTTTTGCACTCCAGTTCCATCTTTGTGTCTGCTTCCCAGAGACCAAAACTTACACATGTACTGTAGAAGCACTTTACTGATATTAACTCACTTAAACGCTTGGCTTTTTCCCTCCACTTCTAGCTTCTACTCATGGAGCTTTCAAAATTTCTTAGGATCTAAATCCCCAGCATCATGGGAATTAACTAAGCTTCCTAAATCCTTATTTTTAATCAGTAAAACTCTCCTGTTCTTAACCTTAAACCATGGCAAAATTACCTCGTTTTTCTTATCCTGTAAAGAAAATAAACCTTTGTTAGATCATTTAGCCCCCATAATGATCTGTCTTCTCACTGCCACACGTACTAGATGAGTTGTCTCCTTTTTCCTCTATATACATCTGGGCATGAACTGGCCATCTGATATCCCACTGCTCTCCTGGGACTCCTGCTGAATCTGCCTCTCAATGACTCCCTGCTTGCCTCTGTTGGTTAGTGGTCTGTATTTTCTACTTTCTCATCCTCCTCACTCGTCTATTTCTTCTGGATTTCTTTCTCGTCTTCTCCCTTCAGCCCTGGTCTGGACACTTCTGAACGCACAGCACTTGGCCCACCTCTCTGTTTTCTTTGTGTAGTTTCTTCTGGAGAACTCACTTATCCTCACAGCTTCACTCGTCACTTGCAGATTTCTCATGATGTTGATCTCAAACACTTCAGTGCTTTATTACCACTTCAGAAGATATTCTACAGAGGAAATACTGACAGGGAAACCAGAAGCCATAAACACAGACACTGGTAAATTTGATGACTAAAAATTTAAAACACCTGCATAGCTAAAAATCCAACAAAGGAATGTAAAAATAACCAACAAACAAAACCTACCAGAAGCAAAGTTAACAGATGAATTGTAAGTTGAGAAAAATATTTATAATCTGTATGGAAAGTGACTGATTTTATTATACTGATGACCCTTACAAATTTATAAAAATGCTCCCGAGCAACCCAATAAGGAAAAAATGGGGAAAAGGTAAGACTAGAAAACTTATACAGTTAAAAAAGGCAAGTGGGTGTTGGGACAACTGGATATTGACATTCAAAAGAATAAATTTGGACACCTACTACATAGCATATACAAACATTAACTCAAAATAGATCAAAGTTCTCAGTTTAAGAGCTAAAACTAGGAAACTCATAGAAAAAAAAACAAATGTAAATCTTTGTGACCTTGGATTTGGCAAAATTTTCTTAGATATGATGGCAAAAGCAGAGCAACCAAAGAAAAAAATAAGTAGGACTTTTAAAAAATTTAAAAAAATTTTATGTATCAAAGAACACTATCAAGAAAGTGAAGAGGTAAGTCACAGAATGGGAACAAAAAAAAATATATGCAAGTCATGTAATGAGGAATTGGTAGTGCCAACAGTATGTGGAGAATACTTACAAGTCAACAATTAAACAATTTTAAAATGAACAAATAAATAAATAAACCAGTTTTCAAGTGGGCAAAGCACCTGAATGATATTTCTTTAAAGAAGATATTCAAATGGCCAATAAGCACATCAGAAATTGTTCAACCTCAGTAGTCACTGCTGCTGCTGCTGCTAAGTCGCTTCAGTTGTGTCCGACTCTGTGCGACCCCATAGACGGCAGCCCACCAGGCTCCCCCGTCCCTGGGATTCTCCAGGCAAGAACACTGGAGTGGGTTGCCATTTCCTTCTCCAATGCATGAAAGTGAAAAGTGAAAGTGAAGTCGCTCAGTCGTGTGGGACTCTTAGCGACCCCGTGGACTGCAGCCTACCAGGCCCCTCCATCCATGGGATTTTCCAGGCAAGAGTACTGGAGTGGGGTGCCATTGCCTTCTCCGTCAGTAGTCACTAGGGACATGCAAATCAAAACCATGATGAGATACCTCTTTCCACGTACTAGGATGGCTATAATCTGGGGAATTATAGGACAATAACAAATATTGGTAAAGATGTATAGAACTGGAACCCTCATGCACTGCTGATTGGAACACAAGTGGTACAGTCACATGGAAAACAACTTAACAGTGCCCCAAAAATTTAAACATAGAATTGCTATATGACCCAGCGATTCTATCATAGGTACATACTCAAGAAAATTAAAAATATATGTTCTTACAAACATGTGTACACAAATGTATATAGCAACATTATTCATAACAGGCAAAAAGTGGGAATAACCCAATGGTTATCAATTTATGAGTGTATAAACAAAATGTTGATACAGAGTAAAGTAAGTCAGAAAGAGAAAAACAAGTGTCATGCATTAACGCATATATATGGAATCTAGAAAGATGGTACTGATGAACCTATTAGTAGAGCAGCAGTGGAGACACAGACATTGAGAACAGACTTGTGGCCATGGTCGGGGGGAAGGAGAGAGTGAGACGAACAGAAAGTAGCATGGAAACATACACATTCAGATCAGATCAGATCAGATCAGTCGCTCAGTCGTGTCTGACTCTTTTTGACCCCATGAATCGCAGCACGCCAGGCCTCCCTGTCCATCACCAACTCCCAGAGTTCACTGAGACTCACATCCATCGAGTCAGTGATGCCATCCAGTCATCTCATCCTCTGTCGTCCCCTTCTCCTGCCCCCAATCCCTCCCAGCATCAGAGTCTTTTCCAATGAGTCAACTCTTCACAGGAGGTGGCCAAAGTACTGGAGTTTCAGCTTCAGCATCATTCCTTCCAAAGAAATCCCAGGGCTGATCTCCTTCAGAATGGACTGGTTGGATCTCCTTGCAGTCCAAGGGACTCTCAAGAGTCTTCTCCAACACCTGTCT
>NW_011494711.1:3470837-3481706 GCF_000754665.1 Bison bison bison | reverse complement strand
TATGACTCAGGGAGCTCAAATCGGTGCTCTGTGACAATGTAGAGGGGTGGGATGGGGTGGGGAATGCATACCTATGACTGAGTCATGTTGAAGTATGCCAGAAATCAATACAATACTGTAAAGCAATTATCCTTCAATTAAATAAATCTTTAAAAAAAAAACCAAAATGTGATACATCCATACTATGGAATATTATTCAGCCATAAAAAATAAAGTACTGATACCTGCTACAACATGGATAAACCTTGAAAACATTATGCTAACTCCACAAAAGTCCATATATTACTGTATGTGAGTTCATTGATAGGAAATATCCAGAATGTCTTGGAACTAGACACAAGTGTTGGTTGCACAAGTTTGAGAATATAATAAACACCACTGACATATGTACTTGAAAATGTACATATTTTCATAACATGAAATATTATGAAATGTTTCATAACATGAATTTATGTTATGTGAATTATATCCCCCAAATGGAAAAATAGCATATGTACTTGAAAATGTACATATTTTCATAACATGAAATATTATTATTATTATGAAAAAATAAACATGAATTTATGTTATGTGAATTATATCCCCCCCAAATGGAGAAACAGCAAGTGGCTAATAAGCATGGAAATAGATGATCAAACTCACTAGCAATCTTGAATATTCAAATTAAAACAACAATCAGGATTCATTTTCCCCATCACTAGATTGTGAAAATTTACAATCTATAACACACACAACATTTCATGGTTGTAGAGAAATCTTTGTATCCTGTTGGAGGGAGAATAATCTGGCATATTGTGTTTATACTCTTTTGAGTAAATAATCTCAATCCCAAGAATGTACTCTATGCTTACATTAGTACTTATAAGTAATGTTTAAAGTTGTTAGCTGTAGGATTGTTATTAAGAGTTAAAAACTGAAAACCATTTAATTGTATAAGCATACAATGCATGGAATGTTAAGCTACTGCTAAAAAAAATAAGGTAGGCTTATATGGAAAGAGTGCCCCAAATATAATTTTTTAAAGTTATCATATATACATATATATGGTATGTACATATAGGTGTGTGTTATATATTTTTATATATATATATCAACTATAACTTTTTAAAATGTTACATTATGTATACACTTATATACGTTATATATAGGGGTTTCCCTGGTGGCTCAGAGGGTAACGAGTCTGCCTGCAATGAGGGAGACCCAGGTTCAATCCCTGGGTCGGGAAGATCCCCTGGAGAAGAAAATGGCAACCCACTCCAGTATTCTTGCCTAGAAAGTCCCTGTGGACAGAGAAGCCTGGTGGGCTACAGCTCACTAGGTCATGAAGAGTCGGACACGACTGAGAGAGTTCACTTCCACCTTATATATAAACATATTTATATATATGAGTATATGTATGCTGCTGCTGCTGCTGCTGCTGCTAAGTCGCTTCAGTCGTGTCCGACTCTGTGCGACCCCACAGACGGCAGCCCATTAGGCTCCTCTGTCCCTGGGATTCTCCAGGCAAGAACACTGGAGTGGGTTGCCATTTCCTTCTCCAGTGCAAGAAAGCAAAAAGTGAAAGTGAGGTCGCTCAGTAGTGTCCGACTCTTAGCGACCCCATGGACTGCAGCCTACCAGGCTCCTCAGTCCATGGATTTTCCAGGCAAGAGTACTGGAGTGGGGTGCCATTGCCTTCTCTGATATATGGATGAATGCATGCTAATTTGCAGTATAAAGACCAGAGGAGCATACACTGAATAATGGAAGATGAGATTTGGGGGAAGTCTTACTTTCTATCTATCATTATTGTTTAAAGTTTTAAAAATAAGCATGTTTAAATCTTCTATAACCAGAAAAGCGAATTACTATTTATAAAAATTACTATCTTAAAACTCAAAACATAATATGGATACATTATGGCATATTTTAAGATATTTTAAAGAGACCATTTTAGATAAGAAAATAAAATTTATTAGAATCTAGGATATCCAACCAGTCCATCCTAAAGGAGATCAGTCCTGGGTGTTTATTGGAGGGACTGATGCTGAAGCTGAAACTCCAATACTTTGGTCACCTCATGCGAAGAGTTGATTCATTGGAAAACTCTGATGCTGGGAGGGATTGGGGGCAGGAGGAGAAGGGGACGACAGAGGATGAGATGGCTGGATGGCATCACTGACTCGATGGACGTGAGTCTGAGTGAACTCTGGGAGTTGGTGAGGGACAGGGAGGCCTGGTGTGCTGCGATTCATGGGGTCGCAAAGAGTTGGACACGACTGAGCGACTGAACTGGACTGAAGGATATCCTGGAATCCTTTTTTTGAGGTATTTCTTTACATGTGTTCATCAGTTAATGTTTTCTTTCTCCCTCTCTCACACAGTTACTAAGAGTCTTCATCTTTTTCTACATGAAACATAAAAGAGCTGGGACTTTGGAAGTAAAAGGCTTCTGTTTTTGGACCATAATCCTGCTACACAGGATGTTTGCGCCTGTGAGCAATGATTAATTACTTAGCATCACTCTGATCATCAATAACTTCCCAGCTAACAAAGAACTCAGCGTATCTCACCTCACTGAACTGAGGGGCCTAATGCTATTCTAGGTTTCTTAAGAGCAGGTTCCTGTCTCATTAACCACTGTGTCCCTGAGAGCTGCCTCGGGCAGTGTGCACAATAGGTGTTTTCAATAGTTGTTTTCTAAACTGAACTGAAGATGTGGAGAAAAAGAGGCAGAAGGATCCCAGTGATCCACATGTATTAGGGGGAATATAGGGGGCAAAGAGGAGAACGTTAAAATAGGACTCACCCTGAAATCGTTTAGTAGGATTTCAAATATATTCCCCATTTTCCATCCCATCTTTAAAAAGGCAAGACAGGAAATCCAGAGTGAAGCAGACAATTGTTAACAACAAAGGCAGATTTCTCCTGGGCCCCGTTTTCCAGAAGCCAGTTATGTCCACTGAACTATAGGGTGAAGACTATGAAGCAAGCCTCCATCAGATAAAAGCACCAGACATTTCATTGTTTGCCTCCAATCATAGTGAATAGGTTTGTTGGTTTTTGTTATTGTTGTTGCTTTCTGTTTTTTTTTTTTTTTTTTTTAAAGCTAACCGTAGTCTGGTTTCTCTTCAATATTTAGCTGATTTATTCCAGGACGTTACTATGTGAAATTGTCACACTTTTCAAATACTTCAGCTGGTGGTGAGCATGGCTATAATGCAAATGGTCCAGGGTCTCCTTTGAAACTGCCAAACTGGAGGTTTCAGGTTGAGGCTTGCAGTTGCTTTAAATTCTCTTTTGCTCTGAATTCTGCTCAGTTCAAATAAAATTCATGCTTCCTACATCAAGAAAGACAGGGAGCCATCTGAAATTTCCTGAAACACCTGGTACCAGGCAGGTTGAGGCAGGTAAACCTGTCATGCTGTCCTTGACAGGTTTGTGATAGCATCTTTTTTTTTTTTTGGTCTTTATGTTATTTACTGACAAATTCCAAGTAATGTCAGGGCTGATGAATGCAAAACAGCTACTGTGACAGCGCTGTCACCACCCCCCAGAGCACAGACTTCGATTGATCTAGAACAGAGTTTTGCAAACTGGAGGTGCTGTGACCCATTGATGGGCTGGAAAAACAAGTCAGTGGATTGTGACAGTGTTTAAAATTAAAACCAAGTAGGATTAAAAAAAAATTAGAGTTTATAGGTTCACAGAAAAAGTAAAACAAATACTGTATATTAACCCATAAATGTGGAATCTAGAAAAGTGGTTCAGATAACCCTATGTGTAAAGCTGAAATAGAGACACAGATGTAAAGAACACAAATGTATGGATACCAAGCGGAGACAGAGGGGAGTGGGGTGAATTGGGAGACTGGGACTGACATGCATACACTGCTGCTGCTGCTAAGTCGCTTCAGTCATGTCCGACTCTGTGCGACCCCATAGACGGCAGCCCACAGGCTCCCCATCCCTGGGATTCTCCAGGCAAGAACACTGGAGTGGGTTGCCATTTCCTTCTCCAATGCATGAAAGTGAAAAGTGAAAGTGAAGTCGCTCAGTCGTCTGACTCCTAGCGACCCCATGGACTGCAGCCCAGGCTCCTCCGTCCATGGGATTTTCCAGGCAAGAGTACTGGAGTGGGGTGCCATTGCCTTCTCCGACTCAGTGCTCTCTGGTGACCTAAATGGTAAGGAGATCCAAAAGAGAGGGGATATAAGTATATGTATATCTGATTGACTTTGTCGTACAGCAGAAACTGACACAACACTGTGAAGCAACTACACTCCAATAAAAATTTTTAAAAAAGAAAATGTAAGAACTATTTTATGAAACAAGTTTTAGTTACATATATATATGTATATAGGTGTTTATGTATGTTGTAGGTTATAATACTATATTAAGTGATTTTCTTACAGTCCTGGTCAAATTGAAAACCATTGATCTAGGGCAGAAGTTGGCAAATTGGTTCAAAGACCAATTTGTTGCCTATTGTCTGTATGGACTACAAGCTAAGAATGGCTTTGCGTGCAAAGTTGCTAAATTGTGTCCGACTCTTTGCAACCCCATGGATTGTAGCCCACCAAGCTCCTCTGTCCCTGGGATTCTCCAGGCAAGAATACTGGAATACACTGCCATGCCCTCCTCCAGGGGATCTTCCCGACCCAGGAACTGAACCTACGTCTCTTACGTCTCCTGCACTGGCAGGCAGGTTCTTTACCACTAGTGCCACCTGGGAAGCCCAAGAATGGCTTTAAAAGAAGTATATATCATGATATGTGAAAATCACATGAAATTCAAATTGCCACATTTCCTATTGTTCATAAAGTATTACTGGAATGAAGCCACGTGCATTTGTTGATATGTTGTCTGTGGCTGCTTTTCCAAGTGTTGAGTAGCAGTTGCAACAGACACTTTGTGGCCCAATAAGCCTAAAATAGTTACTATCATTACAGGAAAAGGTTACCAACCCATGATCTAGAAGATTCTTTCTTGATGTATTTTTTTGAAGTCTGTAATCTGTTCAATCTGGTTTGTCAAAGAAATAGGGCAGCAATCTGATAGAACTGGAGTATGATATTGGGGGAGTGTTGTGGAGGCTGCTGCTGCTCCCCATACCACCCGGGTCCCCATCCTGCTCTGGGTGACCCTCCTCTGGCATCTGTGCTTCCCAAATGCCCACATCTGCAGCTTTCTGCAGAGGCCTGCCCCTGGGTTGCTGGAGCAGCTTTGCCTGCCATGAGGGACTTAGCAGTGCCCTGGAATTTCAGGTCTGGCAGGCAGGCCTTTGGCCAGGAGGCAGGGGTATGAAACACTAACCTCCTTGCCTCAGGTCAAGAGGATGAAAGGGTGCCCTCCACTTCAGAGGTGCTCTGTGGGGTCAGGCTACATTCCCCTCCTCCGGGCTGGCCCGAATCACACACTTGCTTGACTTCTCTCCCCATTCCGCCCACCTGCCCCATTCCCTATGAGAGCACTTTCTTAACTCTTGGGGACACACAAATCTCAGTTTCAGCACAGTTCCTCTAGGGGACTCAGTCTCTGAGAGAGGGAGCAGGTGGGGACGGGGGCAGAGAAGTTCTTAGAAGACAACTTTTTAAAACAGAACTCTGGCCTTAGTGGGTGCCACCAACCTGTCCCACTGAATGCAGACTCTGCATGCCGCTGTGGGTGGTTTTCAGAAAGGGGAAAGGTGGTTTTTCTCAGCGAGGATGAATTTGCAATGTGTTATAATTTTAAAGAGTTCTGGGCTGTCAAGAGAATTGGATTCTAACTCCAGATGATCCACTGGGCAAGCAGAAAATCTCTATAAGACTCCTTTTCCTACATTTAATAAAGAATTACACCAGTGAGTTTTTAAGGTTTCCTCTAACCTTCTGAGTCTCCTTGTGAAGTGGGTGGTTGAAACCATCTTCTAGAGGCTGACCAATCCTGGTTGGGTCACCAAGCCCACCAACTTTGCTAGGCTCCAAAGTCCAGACTCTACCCACACAGCAGAAGCGTTAGACCTGTCATCTCAGGTGGCCACCCAGCATGCAGCAGAGTCCTTCCAGGGGACTCTGTGCTGCCCCTATGCAAATCCAGACCTTGGCAGCCAGTCAGGGGCACTCTGAGAATTTGCTTTACTAATGTGGAGCCACTACCTGTGGTTTTAGGGTTTAAATCTTTAAAACCCCTCAATCACAGCCTGCACTCTGCTGTACTGGGCTTCTGACTTGGCACCAAATTCTTGGTCTGCTCTTCTTTTCTGTTGTGATCACTCTCCATCACTGGCTGTCAGTTTGAAAGAGCATGTCCAGTAGACACACAGTGGGAGGGAAAACCTGAAAAAGGAGATGGGGAGCGTAGGGTGGGGTGGTGAGAAGGTAAGTAACTATAAGATGGCACCACTTTTACTTTTATCTCACTCATTATAAAAATTTTCAACACAGAAGGATATAAAGTGTTTCTTCAGCTAGGTTTAAGGACCCCTCTAGAGGTTACAGACCTATTGTCTGGAGCCTGTGGGTTCTTTATACAAAATTATTTGTAACTGTAGGTCTCCCTTGGTGGCTCAGTGATGAATAATCTGCCTGCCAATGCAGAAGACATGAGTTCGATCCCTGAGTTGGGAAGATCCCTTGGAGAAGGAAATGGCAACTCTCCAGTGTTCTTACCTGGAGAATCCCATGGACAGAATGTAGCCTGGCTGGCTACATTCTATGCGGTCACAAAAGAATAAGACAAGACTTAGCTACTAAACAACAACCACAACAATTTGTAATTGTATCTGTTCATTTGCATAGCTTTCTTGATACTTAAATATGAAAAATACCATTATCCAGGTTCTAGAAAATGACTGCATTCAACTTAAAGCTAGACCTCAGTTTTATCAGGGCTTCCCTGGTAGCTCAGTTGGTAAAGAATCTGCCTGCAATGCAGGAGACCCTGGTTCAATTCCTGGGTCAGGAAGATCCCCTGGAGAAGGGATGAGCTACCCACTCCAGCGTTCTTGGGCTTCCCTTGTGGCTCAGCTGGTAAAGAATCTGCCTGCAGTGCGTGAGACCTGGGTTTGATCCCTGGATTGGGAAGATCCCCTGGAGAAGGGAAAGGCTATCCACTCCAGTATTCTGTCCTGGAGAATTCCATGGACTGTATAGTCCATGGGGTTGCAAAGCGTCAGACATGACTGAGCGACTTTCACTTCACTTCACTTCAGTTTTATCACCTTGGTTTTCAATTGTGTTTATAACTTCAGGAGTGAAGTGACAAAGTGACAGCATATTTTCTTTTTTCCCACAATGAAACCAGTTTTACTGTTTACATTTAAGGTTGTATCAGTAATCATGATCATTGAAAAATATTCCAATTACACACGAAAGGACAAGGAAAAGTAAGACTCACTAAAAATCCTACTTCTCGTGCCATAAACATGACTGACTTTTTCTGGTTTTTAACAGTTCGTAAGTTGGAAAGCAGGTCTAACTGCCTTAAGGTTGTCAGGTCCCAACGTCAAAATGGTATCTGTCAACCTTAAGTTGAATTATTTTTTAATTTGCACTAGAGTGGCATTTTCGTATATAAAGACAAGTTTAAAAAGATATTTAATAAGTTGAGAATTCACGTTGACATCCTGAAAATTAGCATAATTAAAATAAGTAATATACTACTTGAATTAATGAGGAATAATGAGACAAGGCCGGAAGCAGACTTAATATGTGGATGGTGAACTGGGGCTATCTGAAAGCCACAAGAGAGTGTACCGGTTGTGGTTTGAACATTTCATTTGCAGACAAAATAGAAACCATAATAAGAAAACTTGAATTATGGTGATTTTTTAAATGATATGAATGACTCATTAACATTTTCTTTCTAAGCTTTGACTGTGAACACTGTGTTGAAACTGCATTTCTTTTCAATATCTGCAAAAAATAGAGCAGGTTCAGATATTTCCCTGTTCCCCACAATACTTGATGCTTTAAAAACATTGCAATAGTAACCTTACTTAAATTTTTTTTTAATTTAAAAAATTTATTTATTTATTTATTTTAATTAGAGGTTAATTTACTTTTAAGGGAGTAAAACCAGTTAGAGTTATCATGTCATATTATTAAAAATCGATCCATAGATTTAGTTAAATGTGGTCTGACAATCTTGAATTTCAAACACAGACATGAAGTTTTTCATATTTCATAGCATAATAGCAATATAAAGAGCATTACTGGATTTTCCTGGTGGTCCAGGAGTTAAAAATCTGCCTACCAATGCAGGGGACACAGGTTAGATTCCTGGCTGGGGAAGATTCCACATGCCTCAGGGCAACGAAGTCCTTGCCACAACTGCTAAGCCTGCATTCTAGAGCCTGCAAGCCACAACTACTGAACTCGCAGACCACAACTACTGAACCCGCAGGCCACAGCTACTGAACCCGCATGCCTAAAACTGTGCTCGGCAACAAGAGAAGCCACTGCAGTGAGAAGTCCACGCACAGCAACTAGAGAAAGCCTGTGCACAGCAAGACTCAGCATAGCCATAATAAATAAACAGAGTATTACCACAGTCAGGTGCAAAATGACTGAATATAGACTTGTAATTGAGATTACACCTCTCTCTAATCATAGTTTCACCAGAGCTCTCATTTCAGCAAAACATGATCATCTATCAGTTTGAGTTTTTATTACATAATTTTTTAGCACATAATTTATAAATTATCTTTGGATTTATATACATATTTTTAATTAGAGGATAAACACATTACAATATGGATTTGTATTTTTACTAATGCTCTAACTCTCTGGGATCCCCTAGTTGCTGCTAAGTGTATAAAGAGTACACTGATCTCTAATACTTGTATCTACCTAAGTAAAATATAGGATTAAAAATTTTAAGTTAATAGGTAATATCCAAGGAACTATTTTCCTTTAGAGGATCCATACATTACTTGAATTTGAGAAATTCCAGTATAAGGCTAAAAAATGTTGCTTATTCCTGTTGCAGACTGTATGTATATGTGTATACATGTATGTGTGTGTGTGTGTGTGTGTGTGTGTGTGTGTGTATATATAAATCTATGAGATCATCCCATACATGCTACTTTGTAACTTGAATTTTTACTTAACAATATGGCACAGAAGTTATTCTTTTCAATGACTATAAAGTATTTTATTACATGATTGGTTAGCCAGTCCCTCATGAAAATATTTTTGCTGTTTCCAGATTTCACACTCTTTTGAGGAACATTGCAATAAGTATCATTCTTCGTTTTGTAAACATGTGTAGAGTACTTTTATAGATGTGGAATTGCTGAGTCAAGGAGAATGTACATTTAAATTTTTGATAGATATTGCCCAATTACTTTCCAAAAAGGTGGTATCAATTTTCTACCCCACTCATAGAGTATAAAAAACTTGCCACATTCTCACTTTTAAATCTTGGAAACTGGACAGTTGAGAAATTAAGAATTGTATATAAACTAAGTTGATAGTATCATATGTTTCAGATGTGTACAGATGCTGCTGTGCTTATTAAAATATAAAGTCATTTCAAAATTTTATTGAATTTCTATTGCATATCTATTGTTAATGCATTTTCTCAACCAACAGCTACTTAAATCACTATCATACAGAAGTTTCATGATTTTCTTTCAAAAAAGAGTGCTCATGGTAGAATATCTGGAAGACTGTAACTATTTTGGTTCTCTTGTCTACATGAGAAAACTACCCAATGTAATATAGGAAAATGGAAGAACAGGGCTTGGGATGGGGCAGCCCTGCCAGCTACCCATTCCCTTTGTATGGACATAAATACTACAAAAATAATACAACAGAATGGGAAAGACTAGGGATCTCTTCAAGAAAATTAGAGATACCAAGGGAACATTTCATGCAAAGATGGGCTCAATAAAAGACAGAAATGGTATGGACCTAACAGAAGCAGAAGATATTAAGAAGAGGTGGCAGGAATACAAAGAAGAACTGTACAAAAAAGATCTTCATGACCAAGATAATCACGATGGTGTGATCACTCACCTAGAGCCAGATATTTCCTGGAATGTGAAGTCAAGTGGGCCTTAGGAAGCATCACTATGAACAAAGCTAGTGGAGGTGATGGAATTCCAGTTGAGCTATTTCAAATCCTGAAAGATGATGCTGAGAAAAGTACTGCACTCAATATGCCAGCAAATTTGGAAAACTCAGCAGTGGCCACAGGACTCGAAAAGGTCAGTTTTCATTCCAATCCCAAAGAAAGGCAATGCCAAAGAATGCTCAGACTACCGCACAGTTGCACTCATCTCACACGCTAGTAAAGTAATGCTCAAAATTCTCCAAGCCAGGCTTCAGCAATATGTGAACCATGAACTTCCAGATGTTCAAGCTAGTTTTATAAAAGGCAGAGGAACCAGAGATCAAATTGCCAACATCCGCTGGATCATCGAAAAAGCAAGAGAGTTCCAGAAAAACATCTATTTCTGCTTTATTGACTGTGCCAAAGCCTTTGACTGTGTGGATCACAATAAACTGTGGAAAATTCTGAAAGAAATGGGAATACCAGACCACCTGACCTACCTCTTGAGAAACCTGTATGCAGGTCAGGAAGCAACAGTTCGAACTAGACATGGAACAACAGACTGGTTCCAAATAGGAAAAGGAGTATGTCAAGGCTGCATATTGTCACCCTGCTTATTTAACTTCTATTCAGAGTACATCATGAGAAACGCTGGGTTGGAAGAAGCACAAGCTGGAATCAAGATTGCCGGGAGACATATCAATCATCTCAGATATGCAGATGACACCACCCTTATGACAGAAAGTGAAGAGGAACTAAAAAGTCTCTTGATGAAAGTGAAAGTGGAGAGTGAAAAAGTTGGCTTAAAGCTCAACATTCAGAAAACGAAGATCATGGCATCTGGTCCCTG
>NW_011494711.1:3460844-3470737 GCF_000754665.1 Bison bison bison | reverse complement strand
TGACACCACCCTTATGACAGAAAGTGAAGAGGAACTAAAAAGTCTCTTGATGAAAGTGAAAGTGGAGAGTGAAAAAGTTGGCTTAAAGCTCAACATTCAGAAAACGAAGATCATGGCATCTGGTCCCATCACTTCATGGGAAATAGATGGGGAAACAGTGTAAACAGTGTCAGACTTTATTTTTTTTGGGCTCCAAAATCACTGCAGATGGTGATTGCAGCCATGAAATTAAAAGACGCTTACTCCTTGGAAGGAAAGTTATGACCAACCTAGATAGCATATTGAAAAGCAGAGACATTACTTTGTCAACAAAGATCTGTCTAGTCAAGGCTATGGTTTTTCCTGCGGTCATGTATGGATGTGAGAGTTGGACTGTGAAGAAAGCTGAGTGCCGAAGAATGGATGCTTTTGAACTGTGGTGTTGGAGAAGACTCTTGAGAGTCCCTTGGACTGCAAGGAGATCCAACCAGTCCATTCTGAAGGAGATGAGCCCTGGGATTTCTTTGGAAGGAATGATGCTGAAGCTGAAACTCCAGTACTTTGGCCACCTCATGCGAAGAGTTGACTCATTGGAAAAGACTCTGATGCTGGGAGGGATTGGGGGCAGGAGGAGAAGGGGACGACAGAGGATGAGATGGCTGGATGGCATCACTGACTCAATGGACGTGAGTCTGAGTGAACTCTGGGAGTTGGTGATAGACAGGGACGCCTGGCGTGCTGCGATTCATGGGGTCGCAAAGAGTCAGACATGACTGAGAGACTGAACTGAACTGAACTGAGTGGCCCCTGGATTCAAAGAGGTCCCTAGAAAATATTGGGTTCCTCACTGAGAGGAGTTTTTACTTAACTAAGGAATAAGAGTATCCTTTATCTTTTCTGTTTCCAAGTTCCAGAGTCTTAATTTCCACTGCTGTGGAATCAGTATAAGTAGACGTTAAAAAAAAAAAAAAAAAAGCTCAGCCATGTAGAGGAAACATAAAAGGCATATTCAGTGGTACAACTGCATTTGAAGTTCCTTGCAGGAAGATTATGTGACCCCTCTGTTTCTGCATCCCCCAGGGCCGGACAGAACACCTGCCACACCAATGAGTGAATGAATGCTATGAGCCCTCATAAACCTGCACAGAAAGCAGAAACATGCTTTCTAATGCTTTTTTCCTTCTCGCTCTTAATTGGATTTCAGCCTTTAGAGAAATCTTTTTAGAAATTACTGTTGAGAGGGCAGCATAGCCCTGGTTTAGTTGAAACTTTTCCAAAGAGAAAGTTTACAACCCTGCTAGTGTGGTGAATACTGGGTCAACCACAGTTACCAGTTCTACTTGTTACTTTAATCCAGAGGAGAAAGGTTTGATTACAAATAGTAAATCTGTTACTAAGTAAATACCAAACACCACATTTCTGATGACCTGCAAAACTCCATAACATATGGGACTTCCCTGCTGGTCCAGTGGTTAAGAATCAGCCTTGCAATGTAGGGGACATGGGTTTGAGCCCTGGTTGGGGAACTGGATCCCACATGCCCCAACTAGGAGTTCAAACACCGCACTGAAGACTGAAGATCCTGAGCGTGGCAACACACAGTCAAATGAATATTTTAAAATAAAATAAAAAGCAAATATAACAATAACCAGTAAGAGAAGCCTCTCTGCCCTCTTGTTTTTCACTTCCTTCAAAAAAATTTAAAAACTGAGATAATTCACATACCACAAAATTCACTCTTTTGAGTATACAGTTCAATAGTTTTTAGTATATTCACCCTCCAGCACCATCTAATTTCAAAACTTTCTCATCATTCCCTAAAGGAGTCCCCTATCCTCCTTTACCCCACTTCAGGATCCTGACACTCACTCATCTACCTTATTTCCTTATACTTACCTATAGTTAATAGTGCCTCTAGGCTTGGGGAGGTGGTGTCCATTAGTATCACAGATCTTGAGAGAGTTCTGTTTCCCAAGATGGTTTTATTTTTCTGCCACCATCAGTAAATACTATTGACCAAGCACAGAAACCACAGAGAATTCTCTTTAGGGCAATTCCTCTTTGTCATACCAAAAAAAAAAAGTGTGTGTGTTGAAGGCGGTAGGTGTCTGGGGAAAGATTAACTGATGAGCACATGGATGATTGCCTTTGCTGAAGTACAGTATTGATTGTCATGGATGGCTGAAGATCACATTCTCCTGAAGACACAAAGTAGTGGGGCAAAATCTTTCAGAATTAACAAAGGCATCTGCCATCACAGAGTCAAGGCTGGGTCTTAAATTCATTAACATAATACAAAACTCTTGCTGACAATTTGTATCTGGCATTTGTCTGAAAATGGAGCAAGGTGGTTCAGGAAGGAGCTACAGAGGAAGATGTAAGAAAGAAAAACAGCACAGCATCCAGGAGTTGGTCTGGCACTCTCAGCTAAGCCTTGTTCTCCTGTTAAACATAAACAGTTTTATAGAACAGGAACATAGGGCAAGGTCATTCTACGACCACGATGGATCAAAACAAAGACCAGACCACTCTGTTCTTATGTCTGAACAGGCACTAATAAGAATGTTTCCAAACCATAAAAATGACCAAATATCCTCTTGTCCTGGCTAATAGGGGTGAGTGCTGCTTGCTTATCAACCTCAGCATTGGGTTTTCTTCACTTCCTCACCTTCTAGATAAGAGGTATTAAGATGTCAAATCATAGAATCCCTTTGATTTCTGACAGAAGCCAATCCAGAGCCAGGCCTATTTCCCTGACCCTCTTCAGAATCACATAGTAATAGTAGTTAGTTGCTCAGTTGTGTCCAACTCTTTGTGATCCCAGAGACTGTAGCCCGCCTGGATCCTCTGTCCATGGGATTCTCCAGACAGGAATACTGGAGTGGATTGCCATTCCCTTCTCCAGGGCATCTTCCCAACTCAGGGATCAAATCTGGGTCTACTGCATTGCAGGCAGATTCTTCACCATTTGAGTCACAGGGAAGTCCTTCAGAATCACATGACACAAACCCAAATCACATGATAGGTCCTTTCTCTCACCTCTTGCTGAGATGTTCGTTTTCCCTCATTGAAACGAGTAATGCATCCAACTTGTTCATCTACAGATTTGTTTCTTCTGTTGGTCTTCGGCTGAGAAACACTGATGGGGGAAGCAGTCCATCTTCTATAAGGGTTACTTCAGGGGACCACACAGTGGCTCTTGCCTGAATCCATTTCACAGATCCCTCTGCCATAGTTAAGACCTGACATTCCACCATGAGAATGTGATTCCTTCGGGTCATCACTTAGTGATTATTTAGGCAGAAATGCTCTCAGAGAAGAAAATGACCTTTAAAACATTCTCAATCATAGATGTTTGAGTAAGCCACTTTCATATTTCATTTATTCATTACATTTTCTTACATTTTAGCCCTTTGAAATTAGGATACGGCCTATGATCCATAGCATCTTAAATTCTTTGAAATATGGTAATACATCTGAGCTCAAGTTTCATCAATTGTGATGAATTAATACTATTTCCCAAAACTCAATCATGTGCATACAACTCTCACAATTTTTGTTATATGCATATGCTACAGTGAGGGCTTCCCGGGTGGCTCAACGGTAAAGAATCTGCCTGTCAATGCAGCAGATGCAGGTTCAATCCCTGGGTTGGGAAGATCCCTTGGAGAAGGAAATGGCAACCCACTCCAATATTCTTGCTTGGGAAATCCCAGGGACAGAGGATCCTGGCAGGCTACAGTCCATGGGGTTCCAAAGAGTCAGACAGAACTTAGTGACTAAACAACTAACAATATGCTACAGAAATGATATTCATATTATATTTGTCTTTACAGTACCTCACTTTTTAAAAAATTTATTTTATTTTTTACCAATACAATATTGTATTGGTTTTGCCATATATCAAAATGAATCCGCCACAGGTATACATGTGTTCCCCATCCTGAACCCTCCTCCCTCCTCCCTCACCATACCATCCCTCTGGGTCATCCCAGTGCACCAGCCCCAAGCATCCAGTATCGTGCATCGAACCTGGGCTGGCAACTCATTTCATATATGATATTATACATGTTTCAATGCCATTCTCCCAAATCATCCCACCCTAGTACCTCACTTTTAAGATTTAAGTAAATGTAGGGCTTTCCTGTGGCTCAGTGGCAAAGAATCTGCCTGCCAATACAAGCAATGCAGGTTTGATCCCTGGTCCTAGAAGATCCCACGTGCAGCGTAGCAACTAAACCCATGCATCACAATTATTGAGCCTGGGCTCTAGAGCCCAGGAGTCACAACTACTGAGCCTGTGATCTAGAGCCCATGAGCTGCAATTACTGAAGCCCGACACCCTAGAGCCTGCATTCCACAACAAGAAAAGCCACTGTAATGAGAAGCCCGAGCACCACAATGAGGAGTAGCCTCTGCTCAACACAGCGAGAGAAAGCCTGCATACAGCAACAAAGATCCAGGACACAGCAAGAAATAATAAATAAGTAAAATAATAAGATTTAAGTAAGTGTAGTGAAAGTGGTTCAGCCGTGGACTGAACTTCATGGACTATATAGTCCATCGGAGAAGGCGATGGCACCCCACTCCAGTACTCTTGCCTGGAAAACCCCATGGACGGAGGAGCCTGGTAGGCTGCAGTCCATGGGGTCGCTAGAGTCGGACACGACTGAGCGACTTCACTTTCACTTTTCATTTTCATGCATTGGAGAAGGAAATGGCAACCCACTCCGGTGTTCTTGCCTGGAGAATCCCAGGGATGGGGAGCCTGGTGGGCTGCCGTCTATGGGATCGCAGAGTTGGACACAACTGAAGCGACTTAGCAGCAGCAGCAGCAGCATACAGTCCATGGAATTCTCCAGGCCAGAATACTGGAGTGGGTAGCCTTTTCCTTCTCCAGGGGATCTTCCCAACCCAGGGATTGAACCCAGGTCTCTCCCATTGTAGGCAGATTCTTTACCAGCTGAGCCACTATGGAAGCCCAAGAACACTGTAGTGGGTAGCCTGTCCCTTCTCCAGGGGATCTTCCTGACCCAGAAATCAAACTGGGATTTGCTTTCTTCTAGTAATAACATCCATGCATTCCTGGGCAAGACATGCTAGTTATAGCTTTCCCTAAAACTTATTAAAATATATACACAACTATTTAAAAAATTGTAAAATGTTGCTCATATTCCACAAAAAATCATCCCCCTGGTTTGCCAGTGGTAGCTGTGCAATCCTTGGACAACGCTGAACTAGCTGATCTCAGGTGTCTTGCTGGATCCTATGTTTGGCATTTTCTATGGGTCTAAGAGGGGCACAGTCTGCCCCCAAAGTTTTCAATCTGAGAGTCAAGACAGACATGAATAGAAAAAAACTATATAATCATAAATATTTTGAAACAGAAAAATAGATCCAATTAACGGTTTATATAGCTTTTATGTACATATACTTGTGTTGGAGTCACCTGACCGTAAAGATTAGCTTTATGTTGATAAAAAGCACCAGATCTCTTGATGCTTGAAAACACACATAAGTGATTTCAGATATAATCTTTGTCTTAAATATTGGCCCAAATATTGTAGATTTTATTTGGGAAATACGTGGACAGACTTGCTTTGATCAGTCTGGGAAAGCTTCTTAGGAGAGCAAAGATTTTAGAAATTACTCAAACTCTTTCCTTTTATTATGACCAGCCAGAGGTCCCCTAAGCCTTGCAATTCAAAGTTATTACTATATTTGGTGGCCGTCGACAAGACTGGGGAGCTTGTTAGAAATGCAGGTTCCCAGGTCCTCACTGCAGCCCTGCTGAACTGAACATGCATTTGTCCTGGTTCCAGGTGATTCAAACACGTTAAGTATGAGAAGTACTGCCTTAACCACTGGAGCCTACCTTAGTCATTGCTTATCTAAAAATGGTCCTTCCCTACTGTATAGCGCAGGGAATTCTGCTCAATATTATAAGGCAGCCTGGATGGGAAGGGAGTTTAGGGAAGAATGGATACATGTATATGTATGGCTGAGTCCCTTCACTGTTCACTTGAAACTATCACATTATTAATCAGCTATTCCCAAGACAAAAATCAAAAAGTTAAAAAAAAAAGGATATGTGTAGGTACGGTGTGCCATTTTATTTTAGGACTAGAAAGGAACTGTACTTAATTATAAATAACTAAATAAAAATGGTCCTTGAAGGATACATATCCCAGGGCAGGTAGCAAGGAGACCAGAGGTCCCTGATCAGTTAAATACATTAGATTCATCTGTTCCCCCTCCACTGTCTTTGAGGGTTGCCACATTAAACAGAAGACTTAGGAAGCAAAGATGTATTTTATTTAGGGGGAAAATAATCAATTTAAAGTAAAGTCAATACCCCAAGCCATAATTTGTGGTCCAACAGCTGACTGAACCTAAGAATCAGAGTAAAATAATACCCATTTTCTTTCTTCTTTTGACCATCTCACTCCTGCACCCACTGGCCTAGAAACACATTTGTCCTCCATTGTAAAACTGCAAGCCTTCACCTGAACATGCTATGATAAAGATTCATATAAATGAAAATATTTATTGGTAAATTTATTCACATGAAAAAGAGTCATCTTTTATGTGGAGAAGGCATGGGCAATTCTATAAGAAAACATTTTTCCTGGAAAGCATTACCCCAGAGGTCTCCTTTACTGATCCAAGGGCCCTTGTCCCTTCCCTTATGCATTCAGTCAGTCAGTACTCAATATGTATTTAATGAATGAATGAAGGAAATCATTTCCCCTCATGGACAATATCCTAGAAAGCTTCCTTATCTTCTCAGCCCCTCTTGAAACTCTGGATTCTTTCCAAAATCTGTTTGGTATAACGTTTTCTACCATACTATCAACAGAATAAAATCAAAAGCATTTTTAAAAATGTCCAGTGACTAAGTAGAAATTGGTTCTTAAAAAGACCAAATGAAATAAGCCAACTAGAAAACAAACACACAGCCAGTGTCTGCACATAACCATGGATATTCTGTCTTTTGAAGTGAGCTATACTTCAATCTTTAGGTATAAGAGAAAAAATGTTTTATTTTTGCATATTCCTTATTCCATTCTGAATTCAAAATATACAGACTCCAATACTGCTACCATTTTGTGTGTGTGTGCTTTATTTTATCAATACATTAAAAATTTTTCCAACTAGCCTCTCAACATTAGCTGTGGGGAGTAATGAGATGTTGCTATCAGAATATCATAATTATACATAATAATGGACTTTGATATATCCATGTGAATAAGAGTAATGAGTCATTTATTTGAGTTTAAAAGTTCCTCAGTAAGAACATTTTGATGAGCACATTTCAAATCCTAAATATTAATGTGATTTAGCTCTCTCCAGGTATTTCTAGCAAGGAGGAAGAGTGGGAAGGAATGGCAAATTACTCTGCTCCTATTTGGTACCCAGAGAGCATCCTGGGAGCTTGGTGACAAATAAAGATGGACAAAATACTAGAATAAAAGATATCACAGGTGACCTACCATGTACCAGGTATACTTCGGAGTCTTATTTCAGGCAGAAATTCTAACATAATGGTTCTCAGTAATAGTTGTACAGTAGAGTCACCTGGAGACATTCAAAATATATACTAATGCCTGGATCTCATTCAAAGAAATTCTGATTCAATTGGTGAAGTGGGGTTGAGGACATCAGAGTTTTTTTTTTTTTTTTTTAACTCCCTAGGTGATCTGCCCATGGGCCGAAGTTAAGAATCACTGCTTTTAAACATGTGCATTATAGTATTATTTTAATATCATTCCTATATAAGAGTGGTAAATTTATTGAGATTTCAGTGTACATAACAGAACATCTTCCTTAATGATTCTTGAGAACATGGGCCAGGTTTTTCATTTTCAGTACCTATTACAGTGTATACTTGATAAACATGTGTTGAAGATCTTAGTGATGATGATTGGGAAGCTTCTTGAAGTCATATTCATACTGCCTGGCCCATCTCAGTCACATATATGTTTATTAAATGAAAAAAAAAAGCTTAAATTAATGAGTGATGATGGGGTGTTTAAGTGTTAGTTGCTCAGTCATGCCAACTCTTTGCGACCCCATGGACTGCAGCCCACCAGGCTCCTCTCTCCGTGAGATTTTCCAGGCAAGGATACTGGAGTGGGTTGCCATTTCCTTCTCCAGGGATGATGGGGTGACATATTGCCATATCACTTCCTTAGAAAAAGGAGACAGAGAAACTCTGCTAGCTCCACTGTTCCTAGCTCTGTGGAACTTTACTGCTGCTGCTGCTGCTAAGTCGCTTCAGTTGTGTCCGACTCTGTGTAACCCCATTGACGGCAGCCCACCAGGCTCCCCCATCCCTGGGACTCTCCAGGCAAGAACACTGGAGTGGGTTGCCATTTCCTTCTACAATGCGTGAAAGTGAAAAGTGAAAGTGAAGTCGCTCAGTCGTGCCTGACTCTTAGGGACCCCATGGACTGCAGCCCACCAGGCTCCTCCACCCATGGGATTTTCCAGGCAAGACTACTGGAGTGGGTTGCCATTGCCTTCTCCGTGGAACTTTACTACCCAGCAGGAAATGACTAGCATGAGTTCTTTGCCATAGTTGAGCCACAGAGCCCTGAGCCCATCCCTGGGCCAGCTGTAGAGGTCCTTGGACCCTCCCCTCCTTCATCTGAGGCTCCTCCTTGCTAGGGTCACGTTGTGATCAAGAAGGGAGAGCAGGCAGGGAGTGCCTTCAATGGGGGTGGAGTGGGGTGGGATGAGACACAACATTGGCACCATAAGAGAAAGAAGAATTCCAAGAACATTGGCAGCCAATGACTGACTTCTGCTGTGATAATCCTTTATTTACTTACTTGGAGTCAAACTTTTGCCCTTTTACAAATTCTTCCCTTTTTGATATGGCTGACTATGGTGGAACTGAATTCTCAGGCATTGAATGAGTCATGAGATCCAGGGATATTATGCATGTTTACATGTGTCTACAAGCTGTATTCAAATGTTACCTTCTATGAAAGAGTTCCTTTGAACAATTTGTGATGCTAGAATCTAGGTAGCATATCTTGTTGTCTTGGTTCATACTATACAAAATGTATCACATTATGTTCTTATCATAGGAGCATCCCCTACATTATAACATTACAGAAAGGTGGAAGTTGAGAGTCAAATTGTTTCCATGAAGCCTATAATAAAAGACATGTTTTGATATTGTCAGCCTCTTTGGTAGATGTTAGTCTCTTCCCCAAATAGCAGTATAATAGAGCACTGTCCACTACTGGACATTAATCTATGTATCCAGTGGCTCTTATGCAGGATATTCTAGGAGGAGGTCACATGCTGCACCCGTTGCAATGCAGTTAGGAGCTCCCAAGTGTCTCACTTCGGAAGATGTTAACTCTAATAGAAGCACCCACTGTTTCTCTGACAGATGCACAAGGAACAACCCTGGAATACACACAAAGGCAGCAGCAAGTCTCTTAATGCTAGGAGCTCTGACTACAAGCAGATCTAGTCCACAATACCATTTGGAAACAAGGACATTGCCAGGAGGGTTCACTTCTTTGTGATGGCAGGAGAAGGATCTATGAACAAATTAAGCAGCTTTTTTCCGGCTCTTGCCTCCTCTCTAGGTCTCTCTCTCATTAATGCTCTTATTCAAACCTTCACTTGGTGTTCTTAATTACATTTTTTAAAACACCTCATTTCTAGAATAAGGAGATAAGATATAAATCCACATATGTATTATACAACATATAAAGATACACAGACCCAAAGATCTCATTCTTTCACTGTTATTATAGTTCATCCCACTTCACCTGCAAACTGCCTATTTATCAACTTCTGCCATATTTCTTTACACTTTCCTCTTGTAATTTTGCAATAGCCTCTTATCGTTCTAGCATCTTCAAAACTTTCAAACATACTTTTATCAAACC